>NC_056520.1:16484683-16490708 GCF_014905685.2 Nematolebias whitei
TCCATCCATCCATCCATCCATCCTTCCATCCTTCCTTCCATCCATACATCCATTCATCCGCCCTTCCTTCCATCTATTCATCCTTCCATCCATCCACCATCCTTCCTTACTTCCATCCATCTAGCCAGCCAACCATCCATCATCCAGCCATCTATCTATACTTCCTTCCTTCCATCCATCCATCCATCCATCCATTCTTCCATTCATCCTTCCTTCCTTCCTTCCATCCATCCACCTATTTATCCATCCATCCATCCTTCCTTCCATCTGTCTATCCATCCATACACCCATCCTTCCTTCCTTCCATCCATCCATTTTTTTAATCCGCTTTTTCCTTTCGGGGTTGCGGGGAAACTGGTGCTCATACCCAGCAGTCACTATCAAAGAGGCAGGGGACACCCTGGACAGGTGTCTTGTCCATCCCAGGGACACATAGAGACAAACAACCATGCACTCTCTCACTCACACCTAGAGACAATTTAGAGTTACCAATCAGACTAACAGGCATGTTTTTGGTCTGTGGGAGGAAACCGGAGTACCCGGAGAATAGTCAAGCCATTTAAAATCAGCGCATACAGGTGCCCACTAATTTTCCGTCGGGTCATCTGGACAGTTTCTTTTTTATAGAGACGTTTCACCCTCTATCCAGATGGCTTCATCAGTCAGAGGAGTTCCAGTAAACTGTTTCCCCACCAAGCAGTAAACTCCTTAAGTGGACCAACCAGTTTGTCGGAGCTAAGATGGTTTCTGGGGGCCGTCCTGTCCCTCGTCGACTCCTCCCAGGCAGCCACAGCCAAAGTGGTTCAAGGCAACCTCTGGATAGAGGGCGAAACGTCTCTATAAAAAAGAAACTGTCCAGATGACCCGACTGAGAATTATTGCATTTGGTACCTGGATGATTGAGCATGAACTTTGTTGAATACAGGTGTTTTCAGGAGAGATTTCAATGCAGGGAGCGAAGTGTCCTGCCTAATGTTGGGGGGCAGATTGTTCCAAAGTTTAGGGCCCATGACTGAAAAAGCCTGATCTCCTCTGAGCTTCAACCTGTTTTTTTTTTTTGGTACAATCAAAGCAGATGGTCAGAAGATCTCAAAAAGCCCGAGAAGGAACATATGGTTGAAGTAGTTCAGAGAAGTATGAGGGTAATGCACTTAAATGTCAACAGGAGAATCCATTCATCCATTATCTTTACCCGCTTATTCCATTTTGGGTCACGGGGGTCGCTGGTGCCCATGTCCAGCAATCACTGTGCGAGGGGCGGGGGACACCCTGGACAGGTCGCATGTCCATCACAGGGACACATAGAGACAAACAAGACAAACAACCATTCACTGTCTCACTCACACCTAGGGACAATTTAGAGTTACCAATCAGCCTAACATGCATGTTTTTGGTCTGTGGGAGGAAACCGGAGTACCCGGAGAAAACCCACGCATGCACGGAGAGAACATGCAAACTCCACCCAGAAGGCCCCTGGACCGGGATTTGAACCAGGGACCTGCTTGCTGAGAGGCAGCAGCTCTACCAGTTGCGCCACCGTGCTGCCCAACAGGAGAATTTTAAAATCAATTCTGGTATGCACAGGGAGCCAGTGAAGGGAGGACAAAACCGGTGAAATACACTCAAACCTATGAGTTCCTGTTAATCAACCCGTTGCATGTGGCGTCATGCTCTTCGGAAAATGCCCCCGCCGCCATGACGGATGTCAATACAACTGCTTCCACTCCTGTGTAGCTAGTCAAAACTCAGCCAGTTGGTTGCCTAATATCCTTGTTATTCTGTTGATTTGTGTATAAAATGGTCATAGGGTGCTGTGCGAGCTGCTCAAACAGACAAGGAAATTAACCAAAATTGTTCTTTTATCACATATATTTTGATGAGGACCGAAGACGGCGATGGATGGCAGCCATCAACTGTAAGGACTGGCAGCCCTCGATATATTTGCGGATTTGCAGTGAACACTTTTTACAAGGTAAGAAGATTAATGTTCATATACTTTATACATAATATAATAGAGCTGCAGCATTTTGGATGTCCTGGAGACATGAAAGGGAGACCTGTCTGACCCCAACAGAAAGCGTGTTACAGTAGTCCAGCCGAGTTGTAACGAATGCGTGGTCTATTTTTTCAAGGTCAGATCTGGTCAACACGGACTTAAGCTTAGAAATCTGCCTTAACTGGAAAAAAGCTTTTTTGAAGAACAGAGTTAATTTGTTTATTGATCTTAAAGTCCAAGTCTAAATCCATCCCGAGATTTGTAACTGACTGCTTAAGCTAAGGCTGAAGAAAGTCAAGATTTACAGGGTCAGTGACGGTGGTAGAGCTAGGGCTAAACACAATGACTTCAGTTTTCTGATCATTAAAACGTAAAAAGTTTAAAGCCATCCATGCCTTGATGTCATCGAGACATTTTAACAGGGGGCGAATGGAGCTGGAACTGTTGGGTTTTAAGGGTAGACAAATCTGGCAGTCGTCAGCATAACAATGAAACAAAAAAACATGTTTCCTCAGGACAGACCACAAGGGGAGCAGATACAATGAGAACAGAAGGGGTCCAAGAATGGAGCCTTGTGGGACCCCGCAGGAAAGAGGCACAGAAGCAAATAAATTATAACAGATGCTATATAGAATACCCACGCATGCAATGAGAGAACATGTAAACTCCACCCAGAAAGATCCCCGGCTGGGATTTGAAATGGCGACCTTCTCGCTGAGAGGCAATAGCTCTATCAAGTGTGCCACCATGCCGCCTTGCTAAGAGTTGTCCTTACCTATTAAATCGAACTCTAAGTGAACGCTAAAGGTTTTCCTTTAAAACTTTGACAGTCAGTAACAGTAATGTAATCCTGGTTGGTTTGGCTGGCTGCAGACTGTTATTACTACTACTACTACTACTACTACTACTAATTATAATAATAATAATATAGTAATAGTAATAATATCAAATATGTGTATGAAAACTTTTAATTGCTTTAATAAAGGACTTGAGTTGAATTGATTTTGTTTAAGTTAGTTTTTTTATTTTCAAGGGTTCATTTCTTTGTCAGTTTCAGGTAAAACTATGTATTTCCTATAAACTGTCAACAACATTTTACTTATTTAAAGAAAAAAAGATTCATGTTTTTATTCACAGTTTTAAACCAAAGCAGAGCAGCTTCCAATTACACGTTTCTAAAAATGCAAGCAAACACACCAAAAAAAATCTATTAATTAAAAATATAAAACTGTTCTTTAAAGCACTTTCTTCCACTTATATTTTGTCTTTTTGGTCAGCTTTTATAATTTAACCTTTTGGGGAACGAATATTTGTCTTTTTTTTTTTTTTTTTTTAAATCCACTGAAAACCTTACTCTCGATTCTGTTTTTTAATTAAACGGTTATAAAAATGTCTAAAACCTGGTATGTTTCATATCTAACAAAACTTGGTATTTCACTTAAAGGGGCTGTACATTTATATTTGATCTGAGTTTGTACAGACGTGCAGAAACAAATATGTGAGACCTTTCTGTAAGGTTGGGTTTAGTTTAACTTAAGGAATGTAAAAAAAAGGGAAAGAGTTACTATAACTAGAGAAATTGCATTGAAAATGCAGTGTGAATGCTTATTGCTGAAGAACTTGCTGAAAAACAGCTGAAATTAGCGACAACATGCTAAATTGTAGTTGAAATGGAAGATCAAGTCAGTTAGCAGAAAGAACACATATTTGCTGAATTGGGTTTAAATAAGAAGAAATTAGCACAAAAATAGGAAATTAGTTAAAAAAGCTGAAAAGAGCAAAAATAACTGAAAATAGCTAAAAAAGCAGAAAGAAGCTTAAACTACCAGAAGGAAGTGGAAGAAATGAACACAACAATGTGGATTTAGCTGAAAAAGCTCAAATTAGCACAAAAATCCGCTGAATAGTAGCTAAAAAGGCTGAAAGAAGCTTAAACTACCAGGAGGAAGTGGAAAGTGCTGATAAGCTAAAAATGTGGCTTTAGCTGAAAAAGCTCAAATTAACACAAAATCAGCTGAATAGTAGCTAAAAAAGTCAAAAGAATCTTAAACTACAAGAAGGAAGTGGAAGGAGCTGAAATAAGCTAAAACAAATGTGGATTTAGCTGAGAGAGCTAAAATTAGCACAAAAACAGCTAAATAGTTACTGAAATAACATAAAAAGCGTAAACTTGCAGAAATATGTTGAAAGGAGCAGAACAAGCTGAAAGTAGCAGAAAGAAGTTAGAAGAAGCACAAAAATGTTGTAGTTAGCAGAAAGAATCTGAAATGAGCACAAAACAACTGAAAGAACAGCCGAAAAAAGGTTTAAATTTGCACAAGGAAGCTGAAAGAAGCTGAACCAGAACAAAATGTGAAAGCAGCAGTAGAAGGTTGTAAACAGATCTAAAGATGTGAAGGATGTAAAATGAGCTCAGTTCATTTTCTATGAGAAAAAAAATAAAATGACAGAAAAAGGCTAAATATTTCAAAAAGCTAAAGTTGCACCAATACCAAAAGTCACAGCACCCTTCCCCTGAAAGAGCTGAATGTTTTGATTTGATTTGTTGAAACAGCACAAAAATTGTGGAACGAGAAAGATGCTGAAAAACATATGGAAGAAAAAATGGATCACGTGCTTCATGAACATTCACACTGTAACAGAAGCGACTTTAAGGAATGAAGAGTCCATGACGTTGTTCACAGCAGGATCTTTTACGAGGGGTACTGAAAGAGACTGGATCTGTTCACATGAGGATAATTCAGGCTGGCACATTGGTCTTTTCTTACGATCGGTCCCGCGAGCTCTTGAAGTGTTTGCAGAGGGGCGTCGGTGAGGTGGGGTTGCAGGGTGCACAGGAAGGAAAAGGAGTAGCTGGGAAATCTCATCGAGGCTCCTCAGTGAACAAGAGACACCCCAGGCAGGATCGGGGCGTCGCTGCCAAGTTATCTCAGAGTCCCAAAACATTCACAAATAACATTCAGCTCACTTGGACTTAGATTAGAATGAATGCACAGTAAGATCTGCAACGTAATACATGAAATTTAATGTCTTTCCGTGTTTCCTCAGCCAACAAGGCGTGATTTCCTCCTCTCTAGGAGGACCAGAGGCACCAACACCCCCACATGTCCATGTCTCATATTAACAATAACACTGATTTGTGGAGTTCATTACCTTTAAACTGCCATGACATCTACGTAACAGATTTAAACCCAACAGAGGGAATTATTTTTTCTCATTAAACCTATATCGATTTGTAAAAAAAAAAAAAAAAAAAAATCACTGTAATGCCACTTGAATTGGTGATATTAGACTTATCTGTGCTGCTGATTACCCATGCTGCTGATCTATTGCCTTTAAGCTGCTGTATTAGTACCCATCTGCTCACTACAGACTCGTGTTCGGGCTGCTGTTTAATATATCATATTATTTTACATTGTTAGTGTTTAGTGTATATCTTAGATCCTTATATCCTGTTTCTTTTTATACTTTATATTTTTGCTATTTTGAGGTGTAACTGGGACCTTGAGTACACAATTTCATTCCACCTCATGCGTATGTGATGCGAATGACAATAAAGAACTTTGGACTTTTTGAGTGGATGTCTAAAAATAGGCCGAATTCAGTGTTTCGTATAAAAAGTACTCGCTTCAAAGTGTGAAATCAAACATAAACATAAATGAACCATCAAATGGTTCACGTTAGATGTGTTGTTTTGAAATGCAGGTACGCACTCAATGTAAACAAACTGTTTGTCTGCATTTGACAGAAACCATGTAAGTGATTGGCCTGTAGACACCATGTAGGTGTCCAAATGTGTTTACATGTGGGACAAAACTATCCAGATGAAAGGACTCGTGGGCCACAAAAATGTGAATTTAACTCTCAAAGTGAACAATATTTTGGAAAAAGTACAAAAATGTACTAATTTTGGTAGAGGAAGTTTTAAATTGTTGTAGATCCAAAACATTAAAAGCCTCATGAACACTAAACTTATATTTTGTATCAAAAATTATTTAATTTATTTGATTAGTTGGGTCTATGTTTGTT
>NC_056520.1:16491108-16497301 GCF_014905685.2 Nematolebias whitei
TGTTTGTTGTTTTCTTGTGTTGGGAAAGTTCAATTTAGTCTGTAAGTGTCCTCGATCAGCCGTTTGGACCATGGATGGCCCAAAAAGGCTGATCGAAGTTCTGAGAAATCATCGGTCGCTACAACAGATTCATAGAAGGTTTGATAAAGTTGATCATCTCGTATGCAGACGATACCTCGTTATATTCATTTAAAAATGTCTTGATTATTTTATCAACTGCACTATTTAGCTGAATTTTATGAATCATTATCCAAAAGTCTCCTTTGTGGTAGAAACTAGTAAAGGTTTTTGGTGCTTTGTACCATGAAGTGAAAATAAAAAGGTTATAGCCAAAATTTGTATTTAGCTTAATATTGCTAACATTGAAAATATTGTTTTTCATCTGTTTTGCTGTTAAACCTAAATATTATATTAAAAAAACAAAAAAAACAAAGGCTTACCGTATTTTTCAGACTATAAGGCGCACCAGATTATAAGGCGCATTAAGCGAAATAAGTTCATTTTGACAGATTTTTGAGCGCAGTGTACCACATAAAATTGGTTCGAGGTCATTAAGCACAACCACTATTAATACATAAGGTTCACTGTTAATTTTTGAGAAAATTCAAGGATTTTAAGTGCGCCTTATAGTTTAAAAAATATGGTACCAACTAATTTACAGAAAGTCTGCATCGACCTCTTAAGCCTGCTGGTTGAAATGATACCATTCTTAAACTGCAGCTGTGGGCCGCACAAATTCCCTCCAAGGGCCGCAAATGGCCCTTGGGCCGCACTTTGGACACCCGTGATAGTTAAACAAATACGGCTACCAAGTTTAGAGTTTGACCTGCTTTTTGTAATGTTGGCTGTTTACGTAAGTAAACAAACGTGGGGTAATTGAAGTCAAGACCTTCTATAACTTTCAGTGCTAATTATTGAAAATGTAGATGAATGCATGGAAATATTTGAGCCTGTGTGCATCATTTTTACCATTTGTGGATAAGAAAATCCACAACTTTTCAAATAAATTGTTAAAACAACCAGATAAATGACACGTATGCCCATGATGGAAAATTCTGGCTTTAGCTGTACGACAGTTTCAAAATCATTGGGCATAAAAGTGTTTTTTTTTTATTAATAAATCTTGGATCAATGTAAAGGTGTAAACTTAGAATAAATTTTACACTTTAAAGGTGAAGCTGAAATGTTGAAATGTTCAAAGCTGCATTTTAATTTAGTTAACTAGAGAAATGTCATTTCCAGTGAAAATGCAGTGTGAATGCTTATTGCTGAAGAACTTGCTGAAACAGCTGAAATTAGCTAAAAACGTGCTGAAATGTAAGTGCAAGCCTAAGTTAGCAGAAGAAAGAACACATTTGCTGACTTAGGTTTAAATAAGTACAAATTAGCGCACACAAAAAAGGAAATTAGCTTAAAAGCTGAAATTAGCAAAAATAGCTGAAAAGTATCTGAAAAGACAGAAAAAGTTTAAACGACAAGAAGGAAGTGGATGGAGCTGATATGAGCTAAAAACTGTGGAGTTAGCTGAAAAGCTAAATTTAGCACAACAGCTAAAATGTGGCTGAAATTGCAGAAAAAGTGGAAACTAGCAGAAAAAAGCTGAAATGAGCATAACAAGCTGAAATTAGAAGAAGTTAATTAGGCTGAAAGTAGCAGAAATTACACTGAAAAAGTTACATTTATCTGAAAACAGGTGAACTTAGCTAAAAATGCTAAAAAAAAAAAAAAAGGTAGCTGAGCTGAAAAGGTAGAAAATCTTAATTAAATGAGCAGAAGAAAGAAGAAATAACATGTTGCTGAAATAAAATGAGCACAAAAAAGTGAAAATTATTTAAAAAAAACTGAAATAAAAAAAACAGCTGAAAGGTAGCTAAAAAAGCAGAAAGAAGCTGAAAGTACAAGAAGGAAGTGGAGAGGGTAGTTTTTTGCTGAATTAGCCTGAATTATTTTTTTTAATGAGTGCAAAAATTGTAGAATTAGCTGAAAAAGCTTAAATTAGCATAAAACAGCTAAGTAATAGCTGAAATAGCAGAATAAGCTGAAACTTGCAGAAATAAGCTGAAAAGAGCGTAACAAGCTGAAATTAGCAGAAAGAAGTTAGAAGAAGCTCAAAAATGTTGCAGTTAGCAAAAAGAATCAGAAAGGAGCACAAAACAGCTGAACAAACACCTGAATTTAGCTGAAAATAGCTGAAAAAAGTTTAAATTTGCGCAGTGAATCTGAAAGAAGCTGAACCAGAACAAATGTGAAAGGAGTAAAAGGTTGTAAACGGATCTAAAGATTTGAAGGATGTAAAATGAACTGAATTCATTTTCTGTGAGGAAAAAGTGGCAGAAAAGGCTAAATATTTCAAAAAGCTAAAATTGCACCAATACCAAACGTCACAGCAGGATTGTCCTAAAAAAGAGCTGAATGTTTTGATTTATGTTTTGTTGAAATAGCTTAAAAACTGCAGGACGAGAATCGCGCCGACAAACATAAGGATTAAAAATGGATCACAATAGAGTGAATACTTCATAAACATTCACACAATTAGTATAAATAAAATTTAAAAATGCAGAATAACGTCTACGACCCACACCTTTTACAGTTTGACTTTTCACAGTCAAAATGAAAATAGAAACTCTGGCTAAAAATGACCAGATGCGGAGCGAGCTGCGGTTGCAGGAAACGGTGAGAGCGTCACGTCTTTCAGCGCGGACAAAGAGCAAAGGTCATCCCAGAAACATGTGCTGCCTGAACTCTGACTCCTTTTCCTCCTGTGAGAACGCCTTCTCCTTCACACTTTTTCTCTTTTGCTGAATTTCTTCCTTTATTTTCGTCAAACAGGAACTGGGAAGTCAAATTAGACATTCATGTTGTTTTGTAATTGTTAAAATTCAACACAGATTTGCTGATGTGCAGCTGGCAAACTGTTGTTTGGTTCTGATCAATTCTAAGCCTTTTAAACCTGAGCCTTCAGGTGAAAACACTGAACCACAATGTATAAGCTTTGTCTCCCTCTAGTGGTCATAATGAAAAATGTATCAGTTCCTTCATCATTTTTCAGACTTTTGGATTCTGTTGCAACTTAAATGTCAGATTTTGTGACAAATACTTGAAATAAAAACATTATTTATAATATTAAATAACGCAGGTGTCAACAACAAAATGTACTGTAAAATATTAAATGCAATTAAACAGGTTAAGTTACCCCCCCATCCCCGCTGTGAAAGGCATGCAGCCATGTTTGCCTGTAAGTAAAATATCACATGAAACTACTGCAAGGATTTTAAAGAATCTACCAGAAAGTAATCACAACTAGAGAAATTGCATTTCCTGCGAAAATGCAGTGTGAATGCTTATTGCGGAATAACTTGCTGAAAAACAGCTAAAATTAGCTAAAAACATACTGAATTGTAGTTGAAATGGAAGAAAAAGTCTAAATTAGCAGAAGAAAGCAGAAAGAACAAATATTTGATGAATTAGGTTAAAATTAGCAGAAAATAGTACAAAAGTTAGGAAATTAGAAGAAAAATAATCAGAAATAAGCTAAAATAGATGAATATTAGCTGAAAAAGTGGAAAGAGCTTAAACTACCAGATGGAAGTGGAAAAGCTGAAAGAAGCTCAAAAAAGGTGGAATTAGATGAAAAACTAAAATTTGCATAAAACAGCTAAATTGTAGCTGAAATATGAGACAAAGTTAAAACCACCACCACCACGCTGAAAAGAGCATAATAAGCTTAAATTACTATATGTAAAAAAAGTTATTTAGGTTGAAAATAGTAAAAATTACCATGAAAAACTTGAAGTTATCAGAAAACAGCTGAAATTAACTTAAAATTCTAAAAAGCTGCTGAAAATTTAGAACAAGCTTAAATTAGCACAAAAAGGCAGAAAGAACATGTTTGCCCAATTAAGCTGAACGAAACAGAAACGGGCACAAAAAAATGGAAATTATCTGAAAAAATTTGAAATTAGCAACAACAAAAACAGCTGGAAGCTAGCTGAAAAGGTATAGAGCAGCTTAAACTATCAGAAGGAAGTGGATAGAGCACAGTTTTGCTCATTTACACTGAAAAAGATAGAAATTAGTACAAAAAATGTGGAATTAGCAGAACAAGCTAAAAATTTGCATAAAAGCAGCTAAATAGTAGCTGAAATAGCAGAATAAGCTGAAATCCAGCGATAAGCTGAACAGAGCAAAACAAGCTGAAATTAGCAGAAAGAAGCAGAAAAATATTGTAGTTAGCAGAAAGAATCTGAAGGAGCACAAAACAGCTGAAAAAACAGCAGAAATTAGCTGAAAGTTGCTGAAATGACATTAAAAAAATTGTGTAACGAGAAAAATACCATAAAAGGAATGGAAGAAAAATGGATCACAATAGAGTGAATGCTTCATTAACATTCACACAATAAGTACCCGGTACAACTTGATTAACATTTGGGGTTATCCCCCTTTTAGGACGGCCGGTACAGCTAATTCACCCTAGCAAAAGCAAAAATGGCTGTAACTGTCAGTTGTACAGACACTGAGCTAAACTTTGGCGTAAACTGTTTACTGTTACAAGCACGTGGCTGTAACGTCACACACCGAGACAAAAATTTAAAAAACCTGGTGCACAAAAAAGCCGAGTTGTTTCAAAGTGAGACATTTATTCCACATCTATTGTCAACAAAGAACAAATATTTAGCAATTTACAGTCATATGTTGCATTTACAGTTTTTTAAAAAACAAAAGAAAATGTTTTCTGTTCAAAGACTGAATGGCTTCCCACATGGAAGGTAATAATAATAATAATAATAATAATTTAGGATTCAAGCTTGAGTTTGATAATTTATTCCTTTAAAGTTAAGAGTTACACTCGTTTCTGTTTCAACTCATGCTCCATCCAGGCCTCTCTCTGTACAGACACTGGGAAAACTCAAGGGTTGTATGTTTTTACTCCCAACATCAACGATTCGTATTCAACGCTGCCCTTCCAGTTTGTGTCCCATCCATCTAAAATCTCCAGTTTCAAATTCGTGTGGTGAACTTCTAAGATCTCCGTCGTGTTCAGCCATTTACGGCAATAAAACATCAGTATTAGTGCTACTCCTTTAAAAAAAAAAGGGCTATAAAGTGTCCATCTTGAGTTTTTATGAAAAGCACACGGGACCGATGTCCAGACCAAACTCCTGTTCGGCCTTCCCAACGCCCAGGGGGGCCAAGTCCACAACGGGGAGCCTGGTGGCCGTTTGAGTCCTGTACTCTAGCACTGTCCTGCCCCACTCTCCGTTGGATTTCTGAAGAACAAAAAGGTAGAAAGCTTGATAAGTATCATAAGTTAGATTTTTAATTCAGTTTGAATGATTTACAGTAGTCCCTCGCTACTTCGCGGTTCGACTTTCGCGGACTCGCTCTATTGCGGTTTGTGGACACAGTCCATAATATTGTACAAATTTTTTTTAATATAATTTTAAAATAAAATAAATTGTACATGACACATGATTATCAGCTTTTATATTACTCACGTGATTAGGACATTAGTTCACAAAGAAATAAAATACTTTGGACAGGCACCGCCATTTTGTAGTTTTCTTTCAATAAGCCTACACTGTAATCCCGCTCATAACGACTACATTTCCCAGAAGTCAACAGTGCTCCACCCAAAAGCCCCATTTCCTTCTGCTGAAATACTAGAGGGAAAGTTTGGATCTGATCGGAAAATGTTTGGCGCTCATTACAGTGGCTTCAGCGCCCAGCGGGTGAAGAGAGCTGCACGAAACCCACCGAACCGGAGCAGAACCAGACCTCCAGACCCATTGGTGAATGTTCAGAGATGGTAGCCTGCCTACGTAGACCTCCGAGCGGGGACACGCGCCAAAGTGCACGCTCCCATGGTCGCCATTTGGCAGCCAAGGATTTTTGGCACAACACTGGCCCACGTTTCCGGGTAGTCAGCGGTGACGCATAATGGATGCGACTTATAAGGCGAAGAGACTTATTCATGTTTTTTCCCACTTTATTAGACATATTTGGACTGATGCGACTCATACGGCGGTGCGACGTGTACGGTGGCAGGTACGGTAAGTAAAATTTAGTAGCTATGTTGTTGAAATGACATAGGTTTAAGAATTGAGAGCATTGCAAGAGTGTATGACAGGCTTATAGAGCCTTAATATACTGTATATATATATATATATATATATATATATATATATATATATAT
>NC_056520.1:16497401-16515766 GCF_014905685.2 Nematolebias whitei
TATATATATATATATATATATATATATATATATATATATATATACACTAGAATAAATATAACATTGCTACTTTGCGGATTCTCACTTATTGTGAAGGGGGGTTGTAACCTAACACCCGCAATAAACGAAGTAATGCTGTATTGACAACTTACGAAACAGCTGTCCTCAATGACGGTGTATCTCAGCCTGGGGTTGCCCTGAGCTCTGAGCTCTTGACCGTTGGAGCCTCGGAGGAGCAGGGCCTTCTTTAGGTCGCCGTTCTCGTCCTTAAAAGCCTTGCTGTTCTTGCAGTGGTAGGTGATGTTCTGGTGCGCCTCTTTGGATAGCAGCTGCAGCAGCTTCAGCTGAACCGCCACCGCGTTCGGCTGCTCCTCCTTGTTGCCGTAGCGGAACTAAAACGAGAAGTCAAAGATTTGTTAAAAAAAAAAAAGATCTAAAAAGGTTTGAAACAGATGACGTGCAAACGAATCTTCTTTACTTTAGTTCCACCGTTCATGTCGGCGCCAAACCAAACGGGTTTGATGGGACTGGGACTGGATTTTGTCCACCAGGCTTTACGAGGAACGTTGGGCGGATTGGCGGAGATGCAGGTTTCACCATTTTCCATGCTGCAGAACACTCTGATGGCGTCTTTGGTGCTTCCTTGGTTGGGATCTAACCAGTACTCCCCTGTAGCAAAGACCCAAGTAAAGCGTCTAATCAGAACGTGAGATGATTTAATGAATATTAATGAGAAGTAAGGAGACCCTGACCGCTCTTTTTCTGAGGGTAGCACTGCTTGATGTCTTGGCATGTTTTCGCAGGGTTCATCCTGCTTCCATCTGGACTGCGAAGGTTCTGGAGGTGACCGTTGAGGGTCTTTAACGTGGCTCGGACGCCTGTTTCGGCATGCAGGACGTTCTTATTGGGCAGAGCTTCATCTTTGTTGAATTCTGGGAGAGGATCCGCAGCGGCATCATACTCTGCGAGGTCTACAGCTTCCTGAACGTCACCGTTAGCCTCATAATCCACTGAAAAGAGCTCCTCCACAGCTGTGGTGGGAGGTCCAGGTGGGCCTGGAAGGCCAGTTGGTCCAGGTTCTCCAGGTGGACCCTGATGAAGATAAAATGAATATGCATGCTGTTTGTCTCTCACCACAAACGGATAATAAATCCTCGTGGTTTGCTTTGTGTCACCTGAGCTCCGATGTCTCCGCTGGTTCCTCTGCTTCCAGGAGCACCGGCTGCCCCAGGGTGGCCGATGTTCCCCTCCTTTCCCGGAGGACCCACCACACCTGGAGGTCCCTATGTAGGTGTAACAAAACGGAGTTTTATCGCACCCCAAAAATACTTGTATTACAATTTGTTCACGTTGTTTTGTTTACCCTCTGTCCAGCTGGTCCAACTATTCCGCGCTCTCCTGCATCTCCTGTAGCGCCCTGAAACAGAGATTATTCTTTTAGGTTCCCCTAAAGAAACAGAACCAAACTTTGGTTCTCATAAGAAATCTCTCATTGAGCTGAGTACAGAAATTGTTTGGGGGTCATGAAAAGTTTGTAGAAGTGTAAGGATGGCGCCCTCTGGTGACCGGTCCCCATTCTTACACCCCCGGGTTTCCCTGTTGATTGTCCTGATTGGTTCCACCTGCATGTCCTGTCCAGGTGTGTGTGGTTGTGTCTTGTTACTCTGTGTGTATATAAGTTTGTGTCTTTGTGTTACTCATTGTCTGGTTTCCCTCCCGAGTCCTTGGTAGTTTCCTGTGCGCCTCCTCCAGTGTTTCTGCGTGTTCTCCTGGAGTTATGTGAGTACAGCTGCCACGACAGCTTGTTATTTGGTGTTCAATTAAAGTGCTTCTTATTTTACTCTTCGAGTCTTTGAGTCCCGCCTGCATCACTGGGTTCTGCTCCAAGACCATCATCGCTGACAAGAAGAGCTTGTATATCAATGTTCAGAGTTTAAAGTCAGTCGTTGCCACCTTGTAAAATAAATCTAACTGAAAAATTCCAATTTTTCCATTTGTAGGAAAGATTTGCGGTTGTGAAAGACAGACTTTAAATAAAAACGAGCTCAATTCAGCGCTTAAAATACTTAAAATGTGCCTGACTCTCAAGCTACAAATGTGAATTATATTTGTTTACCCCTCAAATGGATTACCGTAATTTCCGGACTATAAGCCGCTACTTTTTCTCACATTTGAACAACGTGTGGCTTACACAATACTGCAACTAATTTATGTTTTTTTTTGTTTGTTTTTGTTTTTTATGGGCTAACGAGCTTAATGCCGCCAAAACATTTAGCCTCGTCACACCTGGATGCTTACATAGCTGCTCAGTACACGTCTCTCTTGGGGGTGGGGGGTGTCCTCATGACTCAATGAGACTATCTGTATGAATAAAGTTAAAAAAAAGCTGACCAATGAAATTATCAAACAGGTCACAGTTGACCAATGACACTTAGTTTTATTGGTCGACTGGGGAGGGGAGAAACTTTGTTCCCCTTCCCATTCTCTGTTGTGCCCCCCGGGGATGGGGGGTGTATTTGCAGCCACTCAAAATAAGTGTGAATTGTGCATTTAAAATGACAGCACAAGCCGTCTATGCACAGGAGGAAGATAAAGATAGAAATCAAAGACTTCCTGGTAGGCTACTGTATATACTGTATATTAAATATATATATATATTAAAAGCTTCAAAAAAATCTTTCTGTGTAAATATCTCATGTTACAATGTGGACACAACGACTTATAGACATTGCGGCCTATATATGTACAATTATTTATTTATTTTATTTAGTGGGTGTGGCTTATATTCAAGTGCGCTCAATAGTCCAAAATTACGGTAAATTGTGACAACTCAACCCCAAATCATGTTTTCATTTTCCGAATTTTAAATCTAATTTTAGATCTCAGTTGAACAGCGTTCTCCTCACTTCTGGTTTCTTAGACTTTGAGTCAAATTTCAGTGCGAGTTTCATACAAAATGAATAAAATGTAAACTAATTTTACCCCATACAAATTACAGATCTGTGTTTTCCTACAATTTAAGTTGGGTACAAAGACCTTTTTTAAATTGGATATTTTTTTTAAAAGAGAATAATTCATTAAAATTTTCTGGTTTAAAAAAAAAAAAAAAAAGTTGAAAGTTGACTATTTTTAGATGGACAATCCAAAGGTCCAACCGACTTTGTTTATTGAAATATGCCCACTAAAACAACATCAATTTTTGTTTTAGGTTAACTTTTTTTAAGCATTCCTTCAAACTGAAATCTTTTCTATACATGAATAAAATTAAAATTTTCAGTTTTTAATTTACTAGTCGGCATTTCACGGTAATCATTAACAATTAACTTTTTTTTTCTGGGGGGTGGGTGGGGAATATGTAAGTACTGTGATATTTAGCTCACATTTTCTGTCAAAATATACCTGTAATTATAATGTTAGAAGTTTGGCTTCAGTGTTGTGCAGCTTTTTTTTTTTTTTAAACAGCCTGAAGCTTTATGTGTTTTATACTCCCAAAGCTACATTACTAACATAAATGTTCAAAAGTTATGGTATAATTTTTTTTTTTTTCCCCTCTTCTTCTTTTGGCTGCTCCCTGCGTCACCACAGCGAACTAAGTCGCATGGAGACATGGCAGTTATTTTTATGCCGGATGCCCATCCTGACGCAACCACAGACCACCGAGCTACCACAGCCCTCTGTGTGGAGCAGAGAGCTGCTAGGACACCCAGAGGAGCAGATGGTGGGGGTTAAGGGCCTTGCTCAAGGGCCCAGAGTGGGACGAATGAGGGCGGGGGTGCTTAAACTAGCCCACCCACATTTTTGATGTTGTCGGTACCGGGGCTTGAACTGGCTATGTTCCGATCACTGGCCCACCTTCTCTAACCTCTGCGCCACCACCCCCCCATGGTATAATTATGCATATACTGTATTTTTTGGACTATAAGGCACACTTCAGGTCTCTCGTGTAAATGAGTCCCTGAGGCTCAATGGGATTAACCTGTCTAAATAAAGGTTGAATGAAAAAAAAAAAAAAATCCTTAAATTTACTCAAAAACTGACAGTGAGCCTTATAATCCAGTGCACCTTTATTAACTCTGGATGTGCTTACTGACCTTGAACCGATTTTATGTGGTACAAGCATGTTAGGCCTATTGGTAACTCTAAATTGTCCCTAGGTGTGAGTGAGAGAGTGAATGGTTGTTTGTCTCGTTTGTCTCTACTGTATGTGGCCCTGTGATGGACTTGTGACCCGTCCAGGGTGTACCCCGCCCCTCGCACAGTGATTGATGGACATGGGCACCGGCGACCCCCGTGACTCAAAATGGAATAAGCGGGTAAAGATAATGGATGGATGGATGGACTCATTTATACCAAGAAAGATGACTCTAAATGCACTCTGTTTTTATTTAAACATAAACATTTTCCTTACTGTGATTCCTGGTAGACCCTGGAGTCCTGTAAATCCTCTGTGACCTTTCTGACCCCTCTCTCCTTGGTCTCCAGTGCCTCCTTTCTCTCCTTGTGGTCCTTGGGGGCCCTTGGCACCAACACAGTGTCACCGTTCAACTCAATGGATAAAAAACGACTCAAATAAACAGTAATGTTTGGCATTGTGAGGTGAAAAATAGTCTTACCACTTTCCCCCTAACTCCAGGTTGTCCTTGGGGTCCTGGAGGACCTCTATCACCCTAAACCCAATCAAACAAAAAGACACAATAAAAGATAATGGCGAAAGGTTGGCAGATGTAAAGTCGAATCAAAGACAGGTGTAAAACTCACATTTGTGCCACTTTGACCAGGACCGCCTGTTAGTCCCACCGGACCCTCATTACCTGGAGACCCAGAAACTCCAGGCAAACCCTCTGGACCTGGGTTTCCTTTATCTCCCTGAAAACACAAAACATTGATTTGTTCATATTGACAAACCTGTCCACTCACTCACTAGAGGAACGCAATATGAGCCAAAATGCTCTAACCAGCTAAAAGTACGAACTATTTCTCAGATCGGAAGCAAAGTTCGACACAATGGTACTTTAGCTATTTAATGATCCGAATGGTGTGCCACAAGGCTCAATTTTAGGACACATTCTTTTTGCAATTTATATACATAATGTAGGTCACAACATTCCTGATGCATCCTTGTATCTCTATGCTGACGATACAGTTGTTTATTGCCGAGCGAACACAGCTGCCAAGGTTTTCCAGCTTCTACAGTCTGCATTTGACAACATTCAGTCAAACCTATTCCATCTCAAACTGGTGCTAAATGCTGATAAAACCAAGGAGATGTTGTTTTCCAACCAAAAGTTGGTGCCAGCAGCTCTTCCCCTTATCTCATCCATGCATGGTGTTCTTATTGAGTTTGTGGATTCTTACAAATACTTGGGAATTTTTATTTATGCACATCTCTCTTTTCAGCCGCATGTTGAAAGCTTGATAAAAAAAAACTGAAATTGAAACTGATTTTCTTTTTCAGAAATAGATCTTGCTTAACTCTGAATGCCAGGAAATGCCTTGTAGTTGCTACTTTTCTACCAGCTATCGATTATGGTGACGTTATTTACATAAATGTCCCTACAAGCTCCTTGCTGATGTTGGATGCTGTCTATCATGGTGCGCTAAGATTCATAACTGGTTGTAACTACCGTACCCATTACTGCACTCTGTACTCATTGGTCAGTTGGTCATTATCTATACATAGGCTCTCTCACTGGTACATCTTCATGTATAAATCACTCCTTGGTCTGCTGCCTTCTTATATCTCCTCCCACATGTCACGCCGTCAATGCAGTTACGGTGTGCATTCTCAGGGATTCATTACCTGCAGCGTTCCCTCAGTACGGACTGAATTTGGCAAAAAGGCAATTTCTTACACTGCTCCTGTAACACCTTGCAAAAAGACTTGACTCTATCGATTTTGATTTATTTAAGGTATTTTCAACATTTGGATTCAAGGATTCAACGTCACACCCACAATTTTCTTAAATTTCCCGTTTTATGCACAATTATTGTACTTTGTAATAGCTGCTAACTAAATCAACTGCTAAATCAACAATTTCCTGCAGGATCAGTAAAGTTCTATCTTATCTCAACTCCGAGCGTTTTATTCTACTTGGAGTCGGTTTAGACAAATAAGGCCTGACTGTGCTGAACCTGCTTCGTAGCCTGAACCTGTCTGACAGAACACAAACTCAGGAACAGTGGTTTTACTCTCACCCTTTCTCCTAGAAGACCATCTTTACCAGGGGCCCCTTCTGCTCCAGCAATACCCTGGAAAAATGACATGAAACACGCTCATGCAACAACTACAAACACATTTGGGATATTGTAAGGCTGAACCTAACTCAACAAAAGTTCATCACATCTGCAGCTCTTAGATGCAATGATTAGTAGGTGATTAATGTTTGCACAAAAGTAGCCGAAATGTATTTGCTGTGGCCAAAAGGGCAAACCTCAGGGCCAGCGTCTCCTCTTGGCCCGGTGGTCCCTGGTAAACCAACCCCACCAGCTGGACCTCTGGATCCTTGAGCTCCAGGAGTTCCTGCTTTTCCCGGTGGACCCTGTGGAACAAATACATGTAAAAACTCCCATCTAAGTCGAGAAGCAACACCAACACTGCGATAATCAAGAAACATTATGCACTCACAGCGGGACCAGGCAGTCCCACCAAGCCCGACTCTCCTCTGACTCCGGGCTGGCCCACAATTCCTCGCTGTCCTGAGACACCAGCCGGCCCCGGAGGCCCATCAGGACCCTGACAGAGAAAGCGCAAGAGCACTTTAACAACTGGAATGTGTTGGAAAAGCAGAAAGTGCTTCTCTTTTCCTTACCAGAGGCCCGTCCTCTCCTGAGTCTCCCTTCTCTCCGGGAGTGCCTTGTAGACCCGGTGGTCCTCTCTCACCTTGCCGCCCCATGGCCCCATTCTCTCCTAGAACTCCAGAAGGACCCTTCTTTCCTGGAGTGCCTATAGGCCCATCTGCCCCAACAGATCCCTGAACACAAACACACACCAAATACCTTTAAATATTCACTGGTTTTCCAACATCGGCACTAGTTTGAAATAAAGAATGCATGCGTTAAAAATTAAATCAAAGTTTATACAAAATCACTATTCTCGTATTTCTTCATGAAATAGTTGCACACCACTTAACATATAAACTGGGCTTTAATAAAAACAAACACGTAAAAACAACTAGGCAAAATTTTATGGCTTTTTGTTCAATTTCAAGATAAATCATAAAAAAAAATGATGATGGAAGAAGCAAGGAATGAACAAACAAACAAATTAAAGACGTAACTAAATGTTAGACCTAAAATGGAAAATCTTCAAGTTCAAGGTTTTTTATGTCATTCGCATCACATGTGGTACATAAGGTGGAATGAAACTGTGTACTCCAGGTCAAAGTTACACAAAACATTTTTTTAGCAAAAATATAAAGTATAAAAAGAAGCAGTATATAAGGATCTAAGATATACACTAAGATATACGCTAAATGAAAGTTAAACAATATGCTAAAACATCTAAGATACACGCTGAACACTAATAATGTAAAATAACGCAGTATATTAAACAGCAGCCCAAACATGAGACTGAGATCTGGACATATTTAAGACTTTGTAAGGTTGAAAATTAAGACTCTCCAATTTATGAATTTTGAAGCCTTTGAAGAAAATGATAAAGTGAAAAACACAAATCAGGTTGCCGATTGGTCCGTTGCTAATGATCCTACTGGACATGCTGACAGATGGCATCAAGGCTCCGACTCTTGCAAAAAAAACCCCCATGTTTTATTGGCCCGTTTAAGTATAATAATTTATTCCATATTTATTCAATATTTTGGTGAGAACTGAGTTTCCTTACAAAACCATAATGATGGTTTTTAAACTTTTCAGGGGTGCTGAGTTACAACTTAGGGGTTCTTGAGCATCCCCAAAAAGAGGCTAAAATCGCCACTGATGGGGGGACAAAACATGTGTTCAATCATACCAAAATTACTCCATAAAATGGCAATTATTTTATTTTCAGCGTGCTGTAGATTAAAAATTATACCAGAGTATTAGGGCCACGCTAAGAACAACAAAAACAAAAATATTACATTGCGAGAAAAAAGTCATAAAATTACAAGAATAAAATCATAGTATTAGGAGAATAAAGTCGTACAACAATAAAGTCATAAGATTATGATAATAAAGTTGTTGCATTGTGAGAATAAAGTTGTACGAGAATAAAGTCATAACATTATGAGAATAAAGTCGTTTAGCCTTGCAGTCGACCACTTCCAGAAAGCTCCTCTTCCACAAAAGAAGCAACATCTACCAAATCCATGTTTCTTTCTTCGAAACAGACATAGTCATTTGCACAATCATGTCAAAGTCCTGATACTGATAATAATCTAATGCTGATGTGCTAACAGATTAAGACTTTCCTTATTTGTAAAACCATTATCAAAGTATAACTTAACAAGATGCTCAACATTCATCATTTTACCACAGTTGTAAGACTACTTTTTCGTGTCAAAGTTCTGATAATATGGTAATTTTACACATTTATTCTCATAATATTTCAACTTTATTCTCGTACGACTTTATTTTCGTAATTTACAACGTTATTCTTGTAATACTATAACTTTATTCTCATATTATGTCAACTTTATTCTCGTAATATTTCAATTTTATTCTTGTACAACATAATTTTTGTAATATTACAACTTTATTCTTGTAATACTACAACTTTATTCTCGTAATGTTACAACTTTATTCTCGTAATACTAAGAATTTATTCTCGTAATATTTCAACTTTATTCTCATAATACTATGACTTTATTCTCATAATGTTTTTACTTTGTTTTCATACGGCTTTATTTTCGTAATTTACAACTTTATTCTCGTAATACTATGACTTTATTCTCATTATTTCAACTTTTATCTCCTAATACTACAACTTTATTCTCGTAATATTTCGACTTTATTCCTGTACGACTCTATTTTTGTATTAATATGACTTTATTCTTGTAATTTTTCAACTATATTCTCGTAATATTTCGACTTTATTCCCATACGACTCTATTTTCATAATATTACGACTTTATTCTTGTAATACTATGACTTTATTTTCTTAATGTTACAACTTTATTCTCATAATATTACAACTTTATTCTCGTAAAATTTTGACTTTATTCTCGTAATACTACGACTTTATTCTCATTTTATTTCGACTTTATTCTTGTAATATTATTACAACTTTATTCTTGTAATACTACGACTTTATTTTCATAATATTATGACTTTATTCTCATATGACTTTATTTTTGTAATATTACAACTTTATTTTCATAATACTATGACTTTATTCTCATTATTTCAACTTTATTCTTGTAATATTTCTATTTTATTCTTGTACGACTTTATTTTTGTAATACTACTACTTTATTTTCGTAATATTATGACTTTATTCTTGTAATATTTCAACTTTATTCTCGTATGACTTTATTTTTGTAATTTCAAGACTTTTTTTCGCAATGTAATTTTATTTGTTTGGCCCTAATACTCCGTTGTAAAAAAAAAATCAATTTAAACCATTAAAATGAATATAAAAGATTTTGAGCGTTTGTTTCTGTGGCAGTTTCTCAAACGCTTAAGTCTTTGCATTCAGCTTTTCAAACTTTTTTTTTTTTTAAATCTACATTATTCCCAATTGTTACCCATCACATTAAGTGTTTTATCTCAAGCAGGTCAACTGGTGCAACTCACAGGGGCGCCAGGGGGACCAACTTTTCCAGGCAGCCCAGGAAATCCAGGAGATCCCTGCACAAAGGAAGAAGTGTAAAACCTACAGTTAGTTATGTTGAAAAAAAGTTTTTTTTTAACTGAACTTTTCTGGGTTTCAGTATTTTAATCTGAAATTTCACTCACAGCTTGACCCTGCGATCCTCTGGCACCTTTCAGCCCCGACACACCAACAGGACCCTACAAACACAAGTAGATCCGCTTCAATATTTGAAATTAATCAAAAATCTTGATCCCGTCAGCCTAACCTACAAAGGTAGAAATATCCGAACCTTTATACATGCAATGCGTCGGCTACATCTTCAGAGAAGTGATACTACGATCATTTCAGACAAAAAAACAAGTAGACTTTATTGAATTTTTTAAAACCTGTACCTGTTCTCCTGGCTTCCCAGCCATCCCTTGTGGTCCAGGAGATCCACTTTCTCCTTTCTGACCTGGCTCTCCTGTTTCACCTTTGACCCCAGGCTGACCATCTGAACCCTGAAACAGAAACGAACAGAAGATTACGTTTCACTTCCAAGAAGCTAATTTCACTTACCGTATTTTTCGGACTTAAATTCCTTTAATTTTCTCAAAAATCAACAGTGAGCCTTATATATTAATTCTGGTTGTGCTTACTGACCTCGAACTGATTTTATGTGGTACACGGTGCTCAGACGAACTTGTTTCACTTAATGCACCGTATAATTAGGTGCGCCTTATAGTCCGAAAAATAGGGTAATTAAAAAAAAATATATTATTTGTGTTTTAATGTCCGCTTACAGAAGGTCCAGGAAATCCAGCAGCCCCGATCGGCCCAAGATCACCTGTAGATCCCTGTTAATGTCGTCAAGCACAAATGTAGGGTCATCAAGCTGATAAATAATCATAATAAAACTCAGTTTAATGTTATTTAATGTGCAAAAGGCTCAACTGACAGGGGTTCCTCTTGAGCCTCGACGTCCTGCTGGTCCTGGTGGGCCAGTTTCACCCTGAAAGGACAAAATTTAATACGCATTTAATGATAAGAATTCTTAAACAACTGATTCAAAACTATTTATTTTTGCTTTTTAACATCTTTTCCATTAATTATGTTAGTTTGTAGCAAATAATATAATGCTGACAGATTGTATTTTAATGTTAAAAAAAAATGATGGACGCACCTTTTCTCCATTTGGTCCCCCGGGACCAACAGGTCCAACAGGACCAACAAGCCCCTTTATAAAAGAATAACAATATGAGATTAAAATATAACGTGTATTTTAGAATCAAGTTTAAAAGTCCTGTATGTTTTACGTTATTTTGCCAAACAGACGGTGTAGATTTTGTAAATGACTCACCCTCGCACCGTCAGCTCCTGCTTTTCCTTCAAGTCCTTTCTCACCAACAGAACCCTGGTAAAAGAAATCAGCATTAAAAATCTCAGAACTTAATACAATGATCCTGTATCCTTCCATCCATCCTTCCACCCATCCACCCATCTTTCCTTCCATCCATCCACCCATCTTTCCTTCCATCCATCCACCCATCCATACATCCATCCTTCCTTACTTCCATCCTTCCACCCATCCATCCATCCACCCATCCTTCCACCCATCCATCCTTCCACTCATCCATCCACCCATCCTTCCTTACTTCTATCCTTCCATCCATCCATCCATCATCCATCCATCCATCCATCCATCCACCCATCCTTCCTTCCATCCATCCACCCATCCTTCCTTCCATCCATCCATTCACCCACCCTTCCTTCCATCCATTCATCCTTCCATCCATCCACCATCCTTCCTTACTTCCATCCATCTAGCCAGCCAACCATCCATCATCCAGCCATCTATCTATACATCCTTCCTTCCATCCATTCATCCATTCCTCCATCCTTCCATCCATTCATCCTTCCTTCCATCCATCCATTCTTCCATTCATCCATCCATCCATCCATCCACCCATCCTTTCTTACTTCCATCCTTCCATCCTTCCTTCCATCTGTCTATCCATACATACATACATCCTTCCTTCCTTCCTTCCATCCATCCATCCATCCATCCATTTTTTTAATCCGCTTTTTCCTTTCGGGGTTGCGGGGAAACTGGTGCTCATACCCAGCAGTCACTATCAAAGAGGTGGGGGACACCCTGGACAGGTGTCTTGTCCATCCCAGGGACACGTAGAGACAAACAACCATGCACTCTCTCACTCACACCTAGGGACAATTTAGATTTTAATCCTTAATAGATTTATTGTCGTATCTGTTTTTTTTTTTTTTTTGTAGATGATCTGATTATGTTAATGTTAAAGGATTCCTTAGATAGAGAACTTCACTAATTGGCTTTTCTTTGTATGTGAATGTTTCTGTAAAGACTTTGTTGTGAACTGGCGCTATCTGAATTGAATTAATGTAGATTCTCAGTGATCAGGAACTTAACAAACCTAAGAATTTTTTTTTAAGGGAACTGGACTTCTTGTATTGTTTTGCTTTGTTTATGTAAGCGAAACTGACATGTAAATCCCTCCCACCCCTCTCTCCTGAGGGTCATTAGGGTCTCTGTCGGTCTGGTCCACATAGGAGACGTTTTGGTCTCATGCACCAAAGTTAAAATTGCTGTGAACTGTAATGTATGTTCTAGAAAGTTGGACTCTGAAACCTTCTCGCCATCAGAAGTTAGATGGTTTAAGATAACAAGGACCATAATAACTCTCAGAAGGGAGGGTGATTTGCATGTTAGTTCAAATTAAGCAAAAATGGAGCAACTGATTGTTGTTTTAAAGATGACACAAATGCAAGGCCATAAGAGTTTTATTTATTTTTTATATTTTAAAATCATTCATTTTTGTGGATTAACTTACAGCATCTCCCTTTGGTCCTGAGGGTCCTGGTACCCCTCTCTCCCCTGGCATCCCTTGAAGTCCAGGACCACCTGGCTCTCCAGCAGCACCCTTTGGACCTGGGTTACCCTGATTTGTGTAATACAGCAGGAATTATCACAAGAAATGTGTCAGTTTAAAATGTGTTTTTTTTTACCCAAATGATACCTTGGCCCCATCTGGTCCTGGTGCTCCTGGACTTCCTTTAGGTCCCAGCAGCCCATTGGGCCCAGTTTCACCTCTTTCTCCTGGAGGGCCTCTTTCTCCCTGTTAAAACAGCCAATACTTAAAGACACACAACTGTTTCTCTAGGCCTGTCACAGTAAAAAAAAATGTTGCTAGGCGATTAATCGTCTCAGAAATTATTGTGATAAACGATAATATTGATTGAAATTTGGCAATAATTAGTCATTATTGTCAAATAACTTAAGAATGTCTGTTAATTTGTTTTGAGTGTAGTACCTTTTGCGACCACCGGATAGCAGTTTAAGACTGTTTGAACTGAAGGATGGATAGTGAGGGAGCGAGCAGCGCGTCTCTTTAAGAAAAATGGGAGGGAGGCCCCTTGACGTGACATGGGCTGTCTCCTGTTCTCAAAATGGCAGACGCTTGGTGTGGTTTTAGCTCTTTAGCATAGGATTTTTCACACAAAGCTTTTAATAAAAAATCAGTAAACAAGTTCTCAGCTCCTTTTTGCAGAGAAAAACAACTATAGATGAAGGCACAGGTTTCAACCATGAATTTTGGAACTTCGACAAGATGGAATTTTTTTCCCGAGGTCGGCCAGTTAGCTTAGTTTGTAGCTTAGCTTCTTATCTTAGCTGCTTTTAACAGTCCAAAAACGCGATTTTGGACAGTTAAAATGAATTTTAAAGAGAAAAGAGTAAGGGAGGGGTCAGTGAAGAACACCAGCTTTTTTGTCTTCCAGTGTCTTCAGTAGAAAGAGAGAGACACGAAGAAATGGTAAAGCCGATAAATGAAAATGAGGTTGATAATTTTCATTTATTATGTGATTAATTGATTTATTGTTCATCGTGACAGGACTATGTTTCTCACTGCATTAAACAACAAAATATGCCTGAATTAAACAACAATATTAGAGCTTGACATGATTAATGGACCTACTCTTGGACCTGTTCCCCCAGCAGCACCAATTTCTCCCGCAAGACCCTGCAAAAACATCAAAACAAATCAACATTAAACAAATATTAATGTAATTTTGTATAAAACTTAAGGTTATGTTTAAATAAATTAACATTGACACTTTGTTGTACCTCATCGCCTGGTTTACCACCCTCTCCAGGTGGTCCTGGTGGTCCAGGCAAACCCTAAAAACCAGACACAAAGACAAAAACGTAAACCGATAAATTATCACACTAGTTCACTTAAGAGTTAATTTTGAGTTTTACCCTGTTTATAAATTAATGCTAAACGCTTATTCCTTTATACTGACACAAAATAAACAATAAAAATGTCATAAATGCAAGTTTAAATGAAAAAAGTCAGATTTTCTGTAACTGGACAAATAAGTTTTACTTAAAGATTTCCCTTCTCCCATTCCAGCCTTGTTTTCTCGTGTATAAATTAAATTACATTTTAATTACGAGTGCGCAAATAACAGATGTTTACCTGAAAACCGCTCACTCCTTGAGGTCCCTGTTCACCTCTTTTTCCTGCAGGACCCTGGAGAAAAGCAAAATTATTATAAAATAATCTAATATTAGTTTTAAGTATTAAAATTTCTCTAGAGTTGGGCACTTACGGCTGGACCAGGTGGACCAGCAGCTCCTGTCTCTCCATCTTTTCCATTAAGTCCCTAAAAGACAAAAATAAGCATTTACCAAAAAAAAGGTCAAACTTCTTTAATAACATAATAATAAAGTAGAAGAATTGTATTGTGCGAATGCTTATTGCAGAAGAACTTGCTGAAAAACAGCTGACATTGGCTAAAAACATGCTGAACTGTAGCTGAAATGAAGAACTAGCCTGAAGTAGCAGAAGAAAGCAGAAATAACACATATTTGCTGAAATAGGTTGAAATAAGCAGAAATTAGCATAAAAATGAGGAAATTAGCTTAAAAAAGTTGAAATGAGCAAAAAATAGCTGAAAAGTAGCTGAAAAAGCAAAAAGAAGTTTAAACTACCAAAATGAAGTGGAATGAGCTGAAATGAGTTCAAAAGAGGTGGAATTAGCTAAAAATGCAAAAATTAGCATACAAACAGCTAAATAGTAGCTGAAATAGCAGAACTTAGCAGAAAAAAGCTGAAACAAGCATAGAGAAGTATAAAGAAGTTAATTAGCCTGAAAGTAGCAGAAATTACCACAAAAAACTTGAATTTATCTTAAAACTGCTGAAATTAGCTAAAATTTATTTTGAAAATAGTGGCTTCAAAGGTAGAACAAGCTTAAATTATCATAAAAAAGCAGAAAGAACATGTTTTCCCAATTAGGCTGAAACAAGCAGAAATAAGCATGAATAAATAGAAATCAGGAAAAGCTGAAATTAGCAACAAAAAGAAAAAACAGCTGAAAAGTAGCTAAAAACGCAGAAAGAAGCTGAAATTATAAGAAGGATATGGAGAGAGCATAGTTTTGCTCAATTATGCTGAAAAAAGTTTAAATGAGTACAAAAATGTGGAATTCATTGAAAAAGCTTAAATTAGCATAAAACAGCTAAGTAGTCTCTGGAATAGTAGAAAAGCTGAAACTTGCATAAATAAGCTGAAACAGAATAACAAGCTGAAATTAGCAGAAAGAAGTTAGAAGAAGCACAAAAATGTAGTTAGCAGAAAAAATCTGAAAGGAGTACAAAACAGATGAAAAAAACAGCTGAAATTTGCTGAAAGTAGCTGATTTAAAAAAAATTGCACAAGGAAGCTGAAATAAGCTAAAGCAGAACAAAATGTGAAAGGAACAGTCAAAGGATGTAAACAGATCTAAAGATGTGAACGACGGAAAATGAGCTCAGTTCATTTTTGATTAGAAAAAAGTGGCAGAAAAGGCTAAATATTTCAAAAAGCTAAAGTTGCACCAATACCAAAAGTCATAGCAGGATTGTCCTGAAAGAGCTGAACATTTTGATTTATGATTTTTTGAAATGGCACAAAAACGAGAATCACTTCGAAAAACGTATGGAAGAATAATGGATCACAATGGTGTGAATGCTTCACACCATAAAACAAACTCACCCTTGGACCTGGAGCTCCAGCACTTCCAGCCTCTCCAATTTTCCCAGCATCACCCTGGTAAAAAAAACAAAAAAAACAAACAAACAAGAGTGTAAGCACAAAAATCAAACTGTTTTTGGATTTCTTAAGCTGTTTAAACAATCGTTTTCTTTAAGTCAAGCTTTTACGTGTAGTTTGCTTTCAGTTAAGGGAAAAGAAGAGTCCCCCCTCCTTCAGTTCTAAGTCTTTTTGGACCAGGACACATTGATAATCGTCTCATTTTCACCAGAAATTGTTCAAATTGAGACAAGTGTACAAAAACACTCAACAGATTCAATCATGTTGATATTTATTCAACAAAAACTGAACCAAAAAGAAACAGCTGTGTGCAAAAATCCAGATCCAGCATCAGACTCTAACATGGTTATGGAGGAATTTTGGCCCACTCTTCTTTCGGGCGTTGCTTCAGTTCATTGATGTTCCTGCACAGCTCTCTGAAGGTCCCACCACAGCGTTTCAGTCCAGTTCAGGTTCTGGACTTTGACTGGATCTTTGATTCTTTTCTTTTTGAGCCGTTCAGTTGTCGATCAGCTGCTGTGTTTGGCTCATTGTCCAGTTGGACACATTTTGGTCCAAACTGTTGGACAGATGTCCTCACATTTGACTGTAGAACCGTTTGATCTACAGAGAAGTTTAGATCGACTCAATGTCTGCTAAGAGCCCAAACCATTAGCCTTCCACCACCGTGCTGACAACTGGTATGATGTTTGTTCCAGTATGATGTGTTTTATTCCTCCAGTTATGCTGCTGTGCATTCTGTGTAAACATCTCTCCTTTGGTCTGGTTTTGTTCCAGAAGTCTTGCAGCTCCTTCAGATGAAACCTTTTAAATCTGAGTGGTAGTGCCGTGTTGTTTTTAAAAGTAATTTTCCTGCAGCCCTTTCAAACAAACCATACTGATTTAATCATCCCATCATGACTGTTGACCTTTGACCTGTTAATTGAGGCCTCTAGTCGCAGACTGAGCTCATGTCTACAAGCATTGCACAGTCTGACCTTGGGGTGAATTTGCTAAAATGTCAACACTTAAGAAGCTGTTGTGGTTTATGGTTTCTTGTTAGTGATCTGTTTTTTAGTATCTCTGTTTCTTATCCAACAAAGTTCAGTCAGGTCATATGGACGATTTTTTTTTTTTTTTGAGACGTTTTGTCCTTCATCCAAAGGACTTCATCAGTCCGAGGTGCCACTCAGTCCCAAAAGCAGCACACTCACATAGTGGACCAACCAGTTTGCTGGTGATAAGATGGTTCCTGGGGCCTGTCCTCTCCCCTGTCGGCTCCTCTGAAGCAGCCATAGCCAAAGTGGTTCAAAACATCAAAGTTCATGCGCAATAACCCAGGTAGAAAATCCAACAAAGTTCAGTCAGGTCATCTGGACGGTTTATTTTTATGTTGAGACATTTCATCCTTCATCCAAAGGACTTCTTCAGTATGAGGAGCCACGACAAACGGAATCCCACAAGCAGCACACCCACATAGTGGACCAATCGGTTTGCTGGTGATGACCTGACTGAACTTTGTTGGATTTTCTACCTGGATTATTGAGCATGACCTTTGATCTGTTTCTCATCCTTGAACTGGAGTTATTTCTGATCATGAATCTTACTTCCTGTTTCACTTTATTGAGCTGTTTCCCCTGAGTTCTTTTTATTTACTGTCAGTTTTTTGGGCTACATCAGGTCCCTGTTTGGAATTGCTTCATCAGTGTTTATTAGAGTTCCTAGATTTCTTTGTTCTTTGTCAGATCCTGCCAAGTTCTGTCTGTGTTGAAAGAGTTGGACTTTGTTTTTTTTCCCCATGACTCTTCGGATTCTACCTCATTTTCATCAAAAAGAGGAACAATACTACCACTCTCTGTCCCATACCTCCAATAATGCCTAATTACAATCTCCATCAGATCTCAAACACACTCATACAAACCGTGAAGCCCTTTGGTCCTGGCAGACCCATGGTTCCTGCTGCTCCTCTGTTCCCAGTAGAACCAGCTGAGCCTGGTTTGCCATCTTCTCCTGCTAAGCCCTATAATGATGAGGAGAATTGGTAATTAAAAATAAACAATAATGTTGCAAATACATCAGCACTCTCTACATTTGGAGAAAGCGTAAAACATTGCGTACCATCGGTCCTGGTCTTCCCTCTGCTCCCTGAGCACCAATTGGTCCTGAGAGACCCTGTGAAAAAAAAAATGCATGAGGATTTTAAACATCTAGATGTTTTTTCCCTTCTTCTGGAAATTTTCGGAAACTGTCGGAAAGTAATCGTTGGATGCACATCCAAAACAAATACATTTTTGAAGTCAGCCCATTTCAAAATGGCCGTCACAGCTAAATGACATACAAAAACAATAAAATGGCTCAAAGTCTGACAGCTTTACAGATATTGACCTCGACTTTGATGTGGCAATACATTCTTTGAGCACTAAAACGTCTTGCAAGATCTTTCATCGTCACATCATTGGCTCGCTCACGTCATTCACAGGCTTGGACCAGAACAGCTTTCACACTGTTCTTTCTCAACATAACATGAG
>NC_056520.1:16515776-16518616 GCF_014905685.2 Nematolebias whitei
TTGGACCAGAACAGCTTTCACACTGTTCTTTCTCAACATAACATGAGCGTCATTCACAGGGTTGGACCAGAACAGCTTTCACACTGTCCTTTCTCAACATAACATAAGCGTCATTCACAGGATTGGACCAGAACAGCTATAAATATGTATATATATATGTGTGTGTGTGTTGTATATATGAAATTTATCCTGCTGTTTGAGCTTTTGAAAACATTAATATTATTATTAGTGGATTATTAACTTTAAAAAAGATAAATTCTGGAAACATTTTTCCATACTTTATAAGATATGAAAAATACAAATACTACTAAAATCCAGACTTTTTAAAACATTTCGAGACCGCGCAGGAACCCTGATTTTTGTGTCTTACTCGTGCTCCAGGTAAACCTGGCTCTCCATCACGTCCTGGGTCTCCTTCTAAGCCTTTTCCACCAGGCGATCCTTGCAGCCCTCTTTCACCCTGAGCTCCCTGTTCAGCCGAGAACCAAATGTTTAAAACTACACAAACAGACATGAGATACAAACAAAATAATTATTACTCACCTTTTGGCCCGGTAAACCGTCAGCACCAGGGAAACCCCTGTTTCCTGGTGGTCCCTAAAATACACACATTTTTTAATGTCTAAGCCTGAATTTCTGGTCATTTCCAAAAGACTTCTTGTTGTCAGGTAACTCACTGTCTCTCCAGCTGGTCCTGGAGGTCCAATAGATCCAGCATCGCCTCTGGGTCCACGTTTCCCATCCTCTCCCAGAGGACCGATTGGACCCGGCAGACCGTGGTCACCCTAACACCAATCAGTCAGTCAGTTTGAGCCCAAAAATAAAATCTCCAAGCTTTATGTTTATGTGACTTACTCTCTCGCCTTTGAGTCCAGGTTCTCCTTTTAGTCCAGCAAGTCCACCATCACCCTTACAAAAAAATAATTTAAATTAAAGCTCAAGCTTAAACTGAGTCAGCGTTCAAATAAAAAACACTTGTACCAGTTGGCCTTTTGGTCCTGGTACTCCTGTGGTTCCTTGGGGGCCAGGAGGACCGGCTGGACCTACCAACCCTGGTGGACCCTGAACACCTGCTATCCCCTTTTAAGAAAAGAAAAATGTGTGTTTATTTTAAAATTTAAAAAAGCATAAAAGCTCAACAGAACACTATTTATGATTAAAAAGTTTTATAAAAACTCACCGATGAGCCACGAGCACCTGGAGCTCCATCGGGCCCCGCAGCACCCTGTTGTGGAACAGACAGTGTGATTAGTTGAAAGTTTGATACACGCTAAGAAAACATGCTTCACTCTAGATTTTCGATTCCAAAAATAGCTGATGTTTGTCCCACCTGCTGTCCAGTAGGTCCAGGTGGTCCCGCTCGTCCAGCATCCCCTCTGGGTCCCTGCTGCCCTCGACTTCCTCTCACTCCCGTTGGACCAGCTTCCCCCTGACCCAGTCAACACACTCAGGTCAGATTTAAGGACTTTCAAAGGTTCCCAGTTTGGTGATGGACAAAGAAACCAGCCATTTGGAGCAGTTTACCAAAAATATACCGACTGGTTCAGTCGCTTTTATCTTTCTCTCAGGATAATAATGTTGCTTGTAAATACGCCTGAAATTTTAGCACAGACAGCAATGTTGTTATATTAAACATGAAGTTTTCACAAATTAGGCAAGAATAAAGTGGAGTGACTTTGTTTGGCCCGTCTGAACGAGTAAAGTTTTCAACTAGATTGGAGAAAGAGTCAATTCCACAAATCCAGTTTCTAATCTAAGTATTCGTAGAACACTTTCAGATTAATGCTGCTGGCTGACATTCAAAACTGAAAAAAACTGCATCAAACTACAATACAAAGAGAATAACTATTAAAAAAACTGAAACAAATTTCAGTTTCTAATGTGAAGGGGTGTATGGATGTGTTTCATCAGGAATTAGTCTGCCTCTCAGGTAAATATACCAGTTAACCAACTGGATACAAAATGGTTACCACTTCGTATACATGCACCTCAAAGGTAAATATTTTACATCCATGATCTTAGAAAATGCACATATCTCTACGTTAATATATAGATTTAAGGGTAACACTTTACAATAAGGTACACAAAATTTGATTAACTACTAGGGAACGCCTCAGGACTGAATCAGGAGCTAATGGGTAGTTAACCAGTACTTACTGGGGAACACACAGCCAAGCCTTATTAGGGGACTACTGATTTGTTACCATAGGAACAAACCAGTAGGTAATGGTCAGGTAGTAATTAAGTAATGACTGGTTCCTCAGTAAGTGCTTGGTATGATGCTTCACTACATCAGTGAACAAAATAATAGCCAGGCAATGATTTGGTATCAGTAAGTGATAGACATAGTTAAGTTGACAGCAGTACAAGATTATGAAATTCATCATGTTTTTCATCAATAGGGTTACGAAAGAGAAAAGCCAATAAAACCAGTAATCACTAGGAAACAGGTATTTGACAATTATAAGCTGTGACCTCACTGGTGCAGGGTTTATTCAGAACTCACATGGAGAATTTCTCCTCTGTTTCTGTGGTAACAAACAAGTAGTCCCCTAATAAGGCTTGGTTCTGTGTTCCCCAGTAAGTACTGGTTAACTATCCATTAGCTTTTGATTCGTTCCTCTTTGGTTTCCTTGGTAACTACCCATTAGTTCTTGATTAGTTCGTCTTCATTTACAAGGTAATTAACCAATAGTCCCCTAATACGGCTTGGCTGTGTGTTCCCCAGTAAGTACTGGTTAACTATCCATTAGCTCCTGATTCATTCCTCTTTGGTTTCCTTGGTAACTACCCATTAGTTCTTGATTAGTTCATCTTCATGTACAAGGTAATTAACAAGT
>NC_056520.1:16518626-16521623 GCF_014905685.2 Nematolebias whitei
ATTAGTTCTTGATTAGTTCATCTTCATGTACAAGGTAATTAACAAGTAGTCCCCTAATAAGGCTTGGCTGTGTGTTCCCCAGTAAGTACTGGTTAACTATCCATTAGTTCTTGATTAGTTCGTCTTCATGTACAAGGTAATTAACCAGTAGTCCCCTAATAAGGCTTGGCTGTGTGTTCCCCAGTAAGTACTGGTAAACTACCCATTAGCTCTTGATTTGGTCCTGAGGCGTTCCCTAGTAGTTAATCAAATGTTGTGTACTTTATTGTAAAGTGTTACAGATTATATGATTACATGCAGTAGGATGGATGACAAATTTGTACCCTAAAATATGGGTACGAAAAGACCAAAGCTGTGAGGATACAATCTGACAGGAGTACAAATTGACCCAAGGTTGTTTTGATCTTTAGTAGACTAGCTTTGGAGTATTATTTTTATTTATTGTATTTTTTCCCCATGTAAAATATCTAGTGACAGCCGCCGAAGTTCAATAAAAATGTTTATAAAATGTTAATTTTATCAAACAACAAAGTAGTTTCCTGACATGTAGTTGTGACACATTGGAGTTTTTATTAATACCTGGTGATAAAATACAACTCAAACTCTGATCAAAATCCTACTTCACATTTAGCTTTAGCTCATTATGAGTGATATAGGAGTTTTTAATTGTCTTTCTCTGCTTTGCAGAAATTGCTTTTCACCTTCAGTTTCGGATTCCTCTTGTTGTTTTGCACCCAGTTTTAGTTTGCTGACTGCGCCACACTTGGATTAGGTTTATCAGTATTTGTTGTTAGTGATAATGTAACTGCTTGTGTCATTTGTCTGCGTGTTGCCAAAACATTGGTTTCTCAGATCACACTATTGGTTGGTTTTCTAATTATCTCTGATTGGAGGCAATGTGTTCAACATAATGGTACTTCTTGCAGTCATTTAACAATCAACAACGGTATACCACAAGGCTCAGTCTTAGGACCCACCCTCTTTACAATCTACATAAATAATGTAGGTCAGATCATTCCTGACACATCCTTGCATTTCTATGCCAACAATACAGTAATTGTTGAGCTAGAACAGTTGCTAAGGTTTTCCAGCTTTTACAGTCTGCATTCAACATCATCCAGTCAGATTTGTTCCATCTCAAACTGGTGCTAAATGCTGATAAAACCAAAGGGATGTTGTTTTCAAACAGGGTCGGTCCCAGCAGTCCTTCCTTCTATTTTATCTATGAATGGTGTTCCTATTGAGTTTTTCAACTCTTACAAATACTTGGGAATCTTGGTCGATGCACATCTGTCTTTTAAGCCTCATGTCAAAAACTTAATAAAGAAATTGAAATTAAAGTTGGGTTTCTTTTTCAGAAATACAGTAGATCTTGTTTAACTCAGAATGCTAGAAGATGCCTTGTAGCTGCTACTTTCCTTCTCTGCATTGACTACGGTGACATTATTTACATGACCGCTCAAGTAAGCACCCTGCAGATGTTGGACGCTGTCTATCACAGTGCATTAAGATAAATAACTGGCTGTAACTACCGTACCCATCACTGCACCCTGTATTCACTGGTTAACTGGTCATCATTAACTTCATGTAGACTCTCCCACTGGTACATTTTCATCTTTAAATCACTCCTTGGTCTGTTGCCTTCATACAGCTCCTCCTACATGTCACGTCGTCAGTGCAGCTACAGCGTGCGCTCTTGAGACATCATTACCTGCAGCATTCATTGCGAACCTAACTTGGCAAAAGGGCCTTCTCTTACTCCGCTCCCGTTTCCTGGAACACCTTGCCAAGCTGTCCACTTTGACCTCTCTAAGGGATTTTAAACAACTGCTAAGTTCATAGCAAAAACCAATGTAGACATGTTCCTGTTTTTAGTACTTTACCCCATTTCATAATGTAGCTTGTTTTTATTTCGTTTTAAATTTATTTTTTCATTGTAGATGCTTTTTATGACTGCTTATTGTTGTGTGTACCACATCTGTGATTTTTTTTTTTAAATAGGTCTCTTGAAAATGAGTCCTTGTGACTTATTGAGACTAACCAGTATAAATAAAGGTTGAATGAAAGGACTATTTCATAGACCATTAAATTAATTTACACATAAGGTGGGGGGCGATACGCATCCCTTGAAGTAAAGCTTTTTTTATTGTCTGATGGATATGATTGTCTGGTATTCCCAAAAGCTTTAATTTATATCCAGAAAGTATCCTACAAGTTAAGTCAGTGGTATAATTTATTTTAAATATTATTATGTCCCATTTTGAAAAAAAAAAAAAAGTAGATTTTTCATTAAGTTCAGTAAATATCTAAGGAAAAGTCTCACCTTATTTCCTGGATTACCGGGAAATCCTGGCATACCTGGGATTCCTATTGGACCCTGTAGATAAAGGGTAATATTTAAATACTATGTTCTGTGTTCTGTTTGGTTAAGTCAGTGTTTTCCAACCCGAGTACACAATGCAGATTTTTCTGCATTAATTTAGACATCTTTACTGCTCCGGGATAACTTCAGCAACAAGTCAACGAGCAATCAATTTAAACTAAAGCAGAAAATGTATTAGGGATGCACAATATTGGATTTTTGGCTGATATCCGATATGCCGATACTTTAAAGCTTATTTGACTGATAACCGATACAATACCAATATTTTTCCCTAGACCTACTTATAGAGAATACATAGCTTTCTCTGCTGTGGAATTAAAATTCTACAAAGTACATTACTCAGCATGGTCTGTGTCAGTTTGGCCTGCTACTAAATGCAGATGCCAAAAAGGGGCTGAAAATGATGTAACATTTCAACTTGGATTATGTTTAAAGTCAAATTTATTCATGACATTTACTCTCTCTAACACAATGACAACACTTGAACGGTGCAAATTTGAAAATTTTCACAAATCTAAACTCAACAGCATGTGTGACGTTATAACGTTGTGCTGGCGCTGCAGGCATCGTTGTCACTGGGATGTCATACAAAAACAGCACCTTTTATATATATA
>NC_056520.1:16521723-16522897 GCF_014905685.2 Nematolebias whitei
ACACATATATATATATATATATAATGTATATATATAATGTATATATATAATGTATATATGTATATATGTGTGTGTGTGTATGTATATACACACACACACAAACAGCACATTTTATATTGGTGAGTTATTTTGATGGAATGGCCGATGTTCGATATTTCACATTATCGCTAATATCGGCCGATACCATGCCAATAATATCGTGCATCCCTAAAACATATAAAACAGGCAGAAGATGGTCAGAAATTGAAAAACTCTGAGTTAAGAGTTGCTTAAAAAAAGTAAATCAATGGGATTTGTAAAAGAAAATTTCTATGTGTGGAAGTATTTTATTATGACTTAAGGTTCATTTAAAGCAAACTTACCAGAGGTCCAGGTTTGCCAACATCACCCGGTGTGCCACGTTTACCCTGATCAACAGAAAATGTATTAGCCCTCAATACTGGATTTTCAATGTTTACTTTTAAATCTGATGGTTTTATTTCTTACCAAAGGACCAGTTGGTCCGATTCTGCCCCTTTCACCCTGCAAACCAGCTGGTCCCTGTAAAAGAACATGGGTTCTGGTGTTTAGTTCTATATCATTGATTGTGATTGGGCTTTATTGTATCTGTTGCCTACCTGTGGCCCAGGAGGACCCATTGAACCAGGAGTACCAGATGTACCCTGCAAAACACAAAAACACAAGTATGAACATCCTGTTTTATAGAAATTATCCATGTAACCTTTGATTTGTTGTTTATTTATAGATATCATTCATTTTTAATGACTTCCTGCCACTTTGAGAACCACAGGCTCAGGAAACGGAATCATACCTTCACACCGACTGCTCCAGACTCGCCTTTTGGCCCACCAAGACCAGAACTTCCCTGTTGGGTGATTTAAACGTCATTTTTTGGGGGTCTTTTTCTACATAAAAGTCACAAGTTTATATTTAGAAGTGAAGCTTTACTTTGTGGCCTTTCAATCCAGGAAGACCTGGAAGTCCGGGGAACCCTCTTGCGCCCTACATTAACAACAGATAGATAGATAATTTATTAAGGTTAGGCATCCAGTATCATGCTCTAATTATACAAGCAAAAAAGACATGAAATAATAATCTAAAAAAAGAAGCAGAATACACAAATTTGGAAAAAGACTATACATATACACATGCACAAGGTGTTAAATTCATGTTT
>NC_056520.1:16527897-16535819 GCF_014905685.2 Nematolebias whitei
ATCAGCTATAGGTTGAACATAAATTTACCTCTGGTTCCTATTTGTCTAGTTGTAAATATTTATTAAAGACAGAAGATAAACTGAGACAAAATTAGATAAATTTTGTGTTCGACTAAATTTAAACAAGTGCCAACCACAACTATGTTTTTGTTTTAGCATTAAAGTCGTTTCTTTCAGCGGAAACTTTCCGAAACGATAAATATCGAATGTTTGACGTTCAAATTTTTCTATAATAACCACCTTTACATAGTTTTCAATCGTGAATATTTACTTTTTAGAAGTTTTATGGAAAAAAAAAGGAAATAAGGTAAATAATCTGAACTGATTAAGTTTTATTTCTAGTAAAGCCATATTGATATAGCTACATTGTATCATCACAACACTGGCCTAAAATGATTTTCAACAGTATAAATATTCTGAAAAGTCTAACAATATCAATAATCTGTGGTCAATAATTATATTTAAATGTGAATAAAACTTAAGAAAGAAAATAAAGTTGGATCCTCTCATATCAAGATTTTCTACAGTGTCAATGCATGAATATTAAAATAAACAAATATAAAACCCGAGTTTAAACAACTGGGGCTTTTCATGCATTTTGAACCACAATTGTTTTATTTGTCCAGATGGCAGTAACTAGAAAAATCAAAAATTTGCTTCTGGGTTTAACGCATCAAAACTAAAATGAGTAGAATTAACATTTTTGTCTGTGATTTAAAACGAGCTAATCTGTCGATTCAGACCTACCCGTCGGCCTTTAAAGCCTCTTGATCCGACACGTCCCTGAGGTCCTGGAGGCCCCTGAGGAGGAGAGAGGAAAAAAAAAAACATAAAAACATCAACTCACAGAATAGTAGCACTAGAGCCCAACCGATATATCGGTAGGGCCAATATTTTAGGCTGATATAGGTGTTTCAGGACTTATCGGTGATAAATGTCCTATTATTGGCTAATACTTCTAATTTTCACCCCTAAAATGCTGAGAACCAGCCGTAATTGTACAATGTATCCAGCAGAGGGCGCATGAAGACTACTTTCAAGTCGTGGCCGTTCACTTTAAGTTTCACTTTCAGCACAGCCGAAGCAGGGAACAATACTGTGTAGCGTATTTTGCTGCACAGAGCATGGTAAGTTTATTTTAACTTATCTGAAAAATTTAAAATAATCTACAACAATAAATTCTCTTGAATTCTCCAACCTGCTTGTCATTAGCTACAAGCCTATCAAGTTAGCAAGCTAACATTTTAGATAACTTAGCATAGGCTATTGTAAAACTTTATCCAGAACAATTAATCTAACATAGCGGTAAAATACATGTGTTAGTAGCATGATCTTTGTGTCCTCGATGAAATTCATTGTTAGTCAGAAATCTAATTTATCTATAAATATGCGGTCTATACTAATTAGGCCTTCACCACACGTGACTGACTGTTGAAACAATGAACAGGGAAGGGTGTTTCTTTGTTTAATTTATATTTATGTAACACACTTGATAACTTTATGGTGAATAGTGGAGGTTAGAAAATGTGAACGCACATTAGGAAGACTGTTTTTATGACCAGTGCACCACTTGTAAACCTACTTTGGGACTAGGTATAGTGTGGATCCGATTAGCTTAGCTTCATGATGGCTAACAGCTGCGCTCAGTAAACAAGCCCAGCTCCACTTAGATTCTAGAAGTTGGACAAAGAAAAAAACAAACAAGTTTTAGCAATTTTATTGGTTAACGGAATTAGCCTTCCCCTCCCAATATCGGTATCGGCGATAGCCAAGATTTCCACATCGGTCGGGCTCTAAATTTTACTTGGGTTATTTATTATCATCCTGAGAAATGCTGCAGGAGTATTGTGGTGCTGTCCGGACCGTAACTTTCAAAGTTATGTTTCTTTAGAAATTTGCTCCATGATCCAAGCATTTATCAAAATGAAACAAACAAGAAAAGCAGTTCAAAAAAATTTAAGTCAGTATTTTTCAATATTTAGATTTTAAAATATAATCCTTCAGCAGACATAAATCGTAAACAGTTAATCAGTGCTTTGATTTGTTTTGTGTTGTATGTAATAGGTCTCTTGTAAATGAGACTTCGAATCAATGGGAACTTACCTGTATAAATAAAGGTCTAATAATAATAATAATTAAAATAAATGTTTCCTGTCAGACTCTAAAAGTCACAAAACAAATGGAACAAATTGAATGTTGAGACTCATCATGAAACATTTAGCTGCATCAACGATTAAGTCTTTGGTTGACGTGCCCGACTTTTAATAATCGTAGAAAAAATAAGTCGAGCGACTGGGAACCCATGCCGCTAGTTGAAATTTTCAGCGATTTACAAACAAACAGACCAAACTTTGAGGCCCTGTTTACACGAAAACAATTTATGGTGACAACGGAAGAGTTTTGTTGCGTTTATACTGTTCGTTTACACGAAAACAGCAAATGTTTTCTCTGACAACGGCACAAGTTGGGAACGGGTTCCAGAGTGCAATGATTCAAAAACGTCCTGGTGTCCGTTGTTGTGTAAACAGAAAAAATAGATATTTTTCTGTCAGGGAATCCCTCCTACAAACCACAGAAGAAGAAGCTATTAACAATGCATTGTTTATGTTTTTGACTCTTTATAAATCTATAAATCGAATTTACCTGGACTGCTTTCAGATTGGACATCACCTGGGCTTTTATTATGGCTGTTTTCTCATGAGATAAACGTTAGAACGTTTAGAATGGTTTTATTTTTACGCATGCGCACTTAGAGTTTCAAGTTTCAAAGAACATAGCGCCAACTAGTGGCGTGGCGAGGGAATTACACTTTTCCCACATTTTCTGTTGTTGCGTAATCAGAGATTTTTATTAGAATGTTTTCATGTAAATGTGTTAATAGAAATGGGAAACAAACAGAAGATGTAATAAATGTGGACTTTTTTGAATTTTAGATTTTATTTAATTATAGTTTGATTTTTTTTTTTTGTTAAAATTCAGAAAACAAAAAAAACAGGGTTTTTTTTTTTTTGTTATTTTTTTTTGTTTTTTTTCCCATTCATTTTCAGACCAGGAAAATATTATTACATCTATTAAATTAGATTTCCAAAAATCTGTAAAAACCCAAGTTGGATGGAGGTTGTCCAAAAGTTATAGCTGCCCTTCGGGCCATATTTGTCTCCCGTGTGTCTTAAAATAAAAGTTGCATTTGTATGAATGATGTATCTGAGTCCAGTAATTAGATGCATCCTTGTTGCCTACCGTTGGTCCTGAAAGTCCCGGGAGCCCCACGGTCTAAAGAACAAATAGATAAATATTTATTTCTTGAATGAAAGTTGCAAAAATAACAGGTGACTTCCCTGAAATGTTAGACTTACATAAGGGATGTCTCCTGGTTCACCTTTCTGTCCCTATAAAGGAAGCACATCAGCATTTTATAGAAATTATTTTTATGGTTTCATAGTAAATATTAAACATTTGTGTAAATATCTTACCTTAAAGCCCAACATTTCTTGGATGAAACATAAACAAAAAGGAAAATCAGTCAGTTTTCAGAAAGCTGATTTACACTGTTTAGTCTTAATAATATAAAGTAAGTATACAGTAGTCCCTCACTTATTGCGGGGGTGTTCCTTTCTCTTTATAAACCCTTTATAAACCCTTCCTCTTGCAATGTTCTTAACAGTGTTCTAAACTTTCTGAACGCTCTAAAAGAGTACAGCGAAAGAGAGCAGACAGACTGATGCTACGGTTACTAAGCCAATCCCTCTTACACCTGTCGGGCCAAAAAGTGAAGTGATGGTCTGCCAAAAATCGATTGGCGCCGTGGGAGTATGCACAAGAGGACTCGCTGTTTCAGTTCTTCAATATTTAACAAGACTAACACCTAAAAACAATTATTTGTTTGCTCGAGATCATAGCAAAGGTGTGTCTCCGTTTACTTTTTCCTTAATAATTGCACTTTAATGGTCAAAAAAGCTCCCGTGGCGCCAGTCGATTTTTGGCAGATCTTCACGTTTTGGCACGACATTGGGGGTGGACTGGCCATCGGTAGCACCGGGACATTGCTCGGTGGCCTGGCCCGTTCAGTTATCACAGAGGGGCTGGACCAACGGCTCGGTTCAGGTCGCGCTTGATTTTAAATAAACAATACATGTCGCACACTCTGGTATCAGCTCTCACAGACTGAATAGTAGTGAAGGGGAAGGACAGACCCCATCCCCTGCGCCTCCTTTCTCTTTCTGAGCCTGTCGCATCAGCTTCAGAAAGAGAAAGGAGGGGCAGGGGATGGAGTCTGTCTTTCCCCATCGCCAATCTTATATCATGTACAATATTACGTTGAAAATCTGAGAAAGAGTGACTCCGCGAAAGTCGAACTGCAAAGTATCGAGGGACTACTGTATTAACCGTCCTGCTGCCCTTGGGTTAAAATGAACTGTAGATAATAATCAAAATTAAAACAAAACCAAGCTCTTCATATGTCTCACCTATTCTCGTGCTTGCGCCGGCGAAGCTGTTGCACACCGGGCAGCACTCTCCCTCAGGCGTGACGATCTTCTCGCAGTTCGCCAGCGTTTCACACTGAATCTCGTCGCAGACGGAAACGCCGTTATCACAAACACAGACGCGACAAGGTGTGGGTTTCCAGATGTCGTTGTGTTGATAGACTTCCCCGTCGACTGTGCAGCTCTCCCCGTTATCACTTACAGCTGCAACACACAGAAATGAGAAATCAGTGAAACAAGGCAGTTTTTCTGTGTTTTAGCTCTGTAAAACTACACAAAAATAATTCAGTTGAAGCAACTATTTTTTTGAAAACTGAAAATGCGTGGATGTTTTTTCGGTTCAACTTAAACTTATGATTTGTATTTCGCTGCTGTTCAAGTAAATGTATTAGCAGGACATTGCCGAAACACTTCAAACTTAACGGAATTTAGGTTGATTTTTATCAAACTGCTCAACTGAAGTGAATGCTGTAATTAAAAATATTAAAAAGAGATTGAAATCAACATCTGTTAATAATGTGAATGCTGATGAAACATTCACACTAATGTTATCCATTTTTCTTCTGTACATTTTTTTATATCTTTCTTGTTCCACAATTTTTGTGCTATTTCAACAAATCGTATATCAAAACATTCAGCTCATTCAGGAGAAGGGTGCTGTGACTTTTGGTATTGGTGCAACTTGAGTTTTTTTGTAATATTTAGCCTTTTATGCTATTTTTTCCTCATAGAAAATGAATTGAGTTCATTTTACCTCCTTCAAGTCTTTAGATCTGTTTACAACTTTTTACTTCTCCTTTCACATTTTGTTCTGCTTCAGCTTCTTTCAGCTTCTTTGTGTGACTTTAAACATTTTTCAGCTAATTTTAGCTGTTTTTTTCATCTGTTTTACACTCCTTTTATAGTCTTTCTGCTAACTAAAATATTTTTGTGCTTCTTCTAACTTCTTTCTGCAAGTTTCAGCATTTTCTGCTACTTCAGCTATTATTTAGTTTTTATGCATATTTTAGCTTTTTCAGCTAATTCCACATTGTTTGCACTCATTTTAACGTTTTTAGACTAATTCAGCAAAATTGTGCTCTTACCACTTCCTTTTGGCAACTTGAGTTTCTTTCTGCTTTTTAGCTACTTTTCAGCTGTTCTTTTGCTAATTTTAGCCTTTTATTGACAATTTCCACTTTTTCGTGCTAATTTATGCTTTTTTCAGCCAAATATGGCAAAATGTTACAGTCTTCACTTCTGCTAATCTAAGCTTGTTCTCCCTTTTCAGCTAATTTTTAGCAGTTAATTTCAGCCGTTTTCAGATAAATTCAAGTTTATGTGGTAATTTCTGCGACTTTCAGCCTAATCAACTTCTTTCTCCTAAATTTAGCTTATTATGCTCCTTTCAGCTTATTGCTGCTAGTTTTAGCTTTTTCTGCTATTTCAGCTACTATTTAGCTGATTTTGTGTTAAATTTAGCCTTTTCAGTTAATTCCATGTTTTTTTTTTTTTTTTTTGTTTTTTTGCTCTGTCCACTCCTTTCTACCTTTTCAGCTACTTTTCAGCTGTTTTTAACTAATTTCCTAATTTTGGTCTCATTTCTGCTTCTTTAAATCTAATTCAGCAAATATGTGTTATTTCTGCTTTCTTCTGCTAACTTAAACTTGATCTTCTATTTCAGCTACATTTCAGCATGTTTTAGCTAATTTCAGCTGTTTTTCAGCAAGTTCTTCAGCAATAAGCATTCACACTGCATTTTCACAGGAAATGCAATGTCTCTAGTTATTGATGGATTCCATATCTCCTTTCATGCCAGAGTTTTCAACTATCTTTGTCTTTCAATGTTAAAAACTTCCACAGCCCTTTTGGTCAAATCTTGAAAATAAGTTGGGTGTGGCCTCACGTGATTGGTTAGCACACACTATGTCTTGAGTGTCACTCTTAGCTACTACCACATCAAATTTTAATCTGTCTATAAAACTGACTGTGTTGCAACCATTTTTTTATTTGCTGGGGTTGATTAGCTGTGGTGGCCATCTTCAATTGGGTTGATTAAAAAGCTTGATCAGTTATAGCTGTACATCCAGTGATTACTTCCTGAAAGTATCTTTAAAATCTGTGCAGCAGTTCATGAGAGATTTTAACAAACACACACAAATACACCCAGTTAATGGACTACCTGTCTTTCATGACCATTGATAATAATAAAACTGAGTTTTATTGTCAGCTTGTGTAGCAACCCTTTAAAACAACTAGGATTTTGCCTGTGGATTTTAAATAGGCCAGGTTCACTAATCATTGTATTATATTTATATATAAGCTCATTGTGGGATAGCTTTTAAAAGAGATTCAAATGGCTCTGATTTATGTTAAAGCCATAATTATAATGTTTTTTTCTCCGCTTTTCTAGAACTGTCAGCAGATTTGTGTGTATCTGCATACAGAGCTGGTAACTAAAACCTACACTATACTAGAACATTGACACATAACCAAAAACCTAACAAAGTTTAGTTTTTATTGCGATACCCCAATTTTTTTAAAGAATCAAGCTGTACGCAAATACTGTATTTTGCTGCTCGTTAGCTTGAAAAGTTGCATATCTCGACCATCGTGCATCCCAGATTTAAAATATATATATATTGTGAGCTCTGTTAGCACTCAAAGTATGTGTTGCAAAGGACTCTCAATGACTACCACACAAAATTGTACTTCGATATCTGTAAAATTGGCTCTGTTATAGGTATTTTGTGTTTGAAAAGATTGCTGTTGCAGTCATTTTGAATTTGGTTGACTCCAAATGTTAACGTGTTGTGTTAGCTAAAGTCAAGTGATTCCTTCAAGGTGCATTTCTTTGTTTTGACTCATAAAACGGTGTTAGAGTGTAAATGAAATTACCAGTCGAGGTGTATGTACTGGGAGTAAGCGTTGAACCAGCAGTTAGGCAGACAGGACAACATTCGCCCTCTGGGATCACAGTGTTCTGACAATTTCCAAGGTCCTCACACACCACATCTTCACATATTGTGGCGCCCTTATCACACATGCAAATCCGACACGGCTCTGGGCTCCACATCTCCTTGTTGGCGTAGACCTTTCCATTTTCTGTGCAGGAGTCTTCATAAAACACAAAGATAGATAAATTCAGTTATTCAGCCTTTATTTCCTGCTGCAGTCAGTGACACAACACATACACAGAAAACAAACAACTGTTGTGGTTTTGGGTGATTTTTCTCACGTTTTTGGCAGCCATATATGGTATAGCCATACCATATGGTATATATAGCCGTATATATAATATGGTATGGTATATATGGCTATATATACACCATAGCATATGGTATTGCCATACCATGTGTTATGGTGTATATATAGCTATATATACCATAGCTATATATACCATACCATATGGTATGGTATGGTGTATATATAGCCATATATATCATATGGTATGGTATA
>NC_056520.1:16535829-16569569 GCF_014905685.2 Nematolebias whitei
TGTATATATAGCCATATATATCATATGGTATGGTATATATGGCTATGCATACACCATATCATATGGTGTAGCCATACCATATGGTATGGTATATATAGCTATATATACCATACCATATGTTATAGCCATACCATATGTATGGTATATATGGCTATATATACTATATGGTATGGTATAGCCATACCATATGGTATGGAATATATAGCTATATATACCATACCATACCATATGGTATATATAGCCATATATACCATTCAGGTCTCTCTTGTAAATGAGTCCCTGAGGCTCAATGGGACTAACCTGTATAAAAAAACGTTGAGTATATTATGACGGAGCTTTATGGCCATGCTAAGAAATAAAATTAAAAGCTATAAAATTACGAGAATAAAGTCATAGTATTACTAGGATAAAGTTGAATAAAGCCCTAATATTACAAGAATAAAGTTGTACAAGACTTTTTTTTCAGCTCTTGTTTATTTAAAAAAAAAAATTTCCACAAGTCGGATCCACAAATTGACCTGTCACTGAATCCAGTAGGTGTGTCAGCAAATGACCAACCCGAAGCTAAATGAGTCGTAATATTATCCAGACTTCGACACGACAAAGCAGGGTTTACCTCATTTTAACTGTGGTAAAATGAAGAATGTTGAGCATCTTGTTAAGTTATACATTGGTACTAGTTTTACAAATAAGGAGATGGCTAATCTGTTAGCACATCAGCATCAGATTATTCAGTATCAGGACTTTGAACCTGCTTACATTAAGGTGGTACGCTCTGATGGGCTGCAGCAGCTCTCTGCAGGTACGGAGCATTTAGCTTTGGATTGGTCATTTGCTGACACGCCTACTGGATTGATTGACAGGTCGTGTTGTGGATCCGACTCGTGGAAAAAATAAAAATAAATAAACGAGAGCTGTAAAAAAAGTCTTGTACGACTTTATTCTCGTAATATTGACTTTATTCAACTTTATTTTTGTAATTTTATGGCTTTAAAAAAAATCTTAGCATGGCCTTAAAGCTCCGTCGTAATATATTTCTATTCATTTTTAAGCTGAAAAGATAAACCCTGCAAGTCTTTTAAAAGTAGTTTAACATAAACACTGTCAATGATCAACGTTATACCACTGTGAGATTTAATGTAGAAATAGACTGTTGGCTGCCAAAAAACTAAAGGAAAAATACAACCCAAATATCTTTATGAAATAATTCTGGTATGCATGTTTTCTTCGTTTAATGCTAACATGCTTAAACCTCTTTACCATGCATGCAGTCCTTTTAATGCTTCATTCAATCTCCAGTTTCACGTAACAAATTACATTAAAAAGTGGAAAGAGGCAGTGATTTTCTGCAGGAATACACCTTAAATAAGTTACTTGCTCAACTTATTCTTGTGTGACAGATCTTTTTGCACACACAGTTGTTGAGAAGTGAGCTTATATGGTAAAAAATAAAAAAGATTTATGTATTCCCTTAAACAACACGTTTGAAAAACAGCAGTGGGCAGTGGTGTGCACAAAGAAAAGCCTGAAGAGGAAGAGGGTTTCAGGCTGAGACGAAGACAAAGAGCGCCACCAGCTGCTGACTTCAGGAACACAAGCAGACCTGGAAGTTAACCTGGATTACTGGGCTAAACGTGCAATTTACCAGGTTCCATGTGAAGCTGCAGTTCTGCAGCCGAACACACGGGGCAGCATTCGCCCTCTGGGATCTCTGCGGTCCGGCAGTCACCTATGTCCTCACAAACCACGTCCTCACAAAACACTGTCCCCAAATCACACGTACACACCCGACAGGGATCTGGGTTCCATATGTGACCGTGGGGGTGGACTCTGCCCTCCGCTGTGCAGGAATCTTTGTGAAGAAGGACAGCGACTGACATCAGTGTGCAGGGCTGCTTTTAGTCAGATGATACAATCAGGATGTTACATTTACTGCTTTTCAGTTGTGATTCACCGGTTGTAGTGCTACGTTCAAAGTTTTTAACCTGCCTATGGATGTGCGATGTCTTCAGTTCCTTCAAAAACATTGTTTTATTTTAAATCTACATCAGCATACCACCTGCTTTTGTTCTTATGCTACTCTTAACCAGCCTTTAGCGTTTGTAGCTAGCCTTGTAGCTATGGTTCTGTTATTTTTAGCTTTTAGCTAGCCTTTTGCTGCTTTCAGCCACCTTTTTGCTTCTTCATCTTTTAGTAGGCCTTTTGCCATTTTTAGCTAGCATTTTAATACTTTTAGCTAGCCTTTAGCTACTTTCAGCAGTATCTGTTGTTTTCTTTTTAGCTTTTTGCTACTTAAATCTATCTTTTGTTACTTTACATTTAGATAGTTTTTTTAAACTATATTACCTTTTTGCAACTTTACCTTTAGCTAGTCTTTACCTCTTTTTTAGCTTTTAGCTTGCCATTTCAGCTTTTAGCCTTTTTAGCCTTTAGCTTGCCTCAGACTGCTGTTATTACACCGTATTGCTTTACGTTATTAGTGTTTACTGTATTTCTTAGTGTATATCTTAGATCTGTCTTCACTGCTTCTTTTTAAACTTTATATTTTTGCTATTGTTGGATGTAACTGAGACCCTGAGTACATACATCGTTCCACTTCATGTACCACATTTGATGGAAATGACAATAAAGTTGACTTGAACTGTAGAAAAACGTTCAAGACAGACAATGACAAGCACCTGGGGACAGGACACTCAGGAACAGGTGGGAGCATCAGGAGCTACAGACCGCAAGAGGGAGACACGCTAGGGAACACAAATCCTCACACTTTTAGCTTTTAACTGATGTTTTGCTGCTTTTAGTAAATTTAGAATTTAGCTAGCATTTTGCTATTTGTTGCTTCAGCTACCATTTTGTAACATTTATCTTTTGACTAACCTTTTACTACTTTTAGCTTACAGCAAGTGTTTTAATATTATTTGTTAGCTAAAATGTTAAAACATAGGGCAAAAGTTAAGATCGTATTCACACTTACAATAAAGTTTTTTCTACAAAGTATTTTTTTAAATATCTAAACATCCAAAATCACAATATCTTCAATTACAAAAGTAAAACATGTTGAGGGGTTTACTTTCTTTATATAACAATACCCATAATCATATATTATACACTTAATTTTTCATATTTAATTATGAAAGATCCCTATAATGTGATTTCATAGCCCCCGTAAAGTGGACCACACCAACTCTTAAGCATAGTGTTGTTACGTGATCCTCCCTATTATAACTATATATCTGTCTATTCTATTCTATTCTATTCTATTCTATTCTATTCTATTCAGTTTATTTATATAACGCCAAGTCACAACAGAAGTCATCTCAGGGCACTGAACAGAAACATTCATATTTAAAATAACAATTTAACATTATTTATCTGAGGAGCAGACTGCTTTGAATTTAACTTCTTCACAGACTCTCATCTCGAGGAAGAATGAAGGAGACAGTGGAAAGGAAAAACTCCCTCATGAGGAAGAAACCTTTAGTAGAACCAGGCTCAGGACAAGCGGCCATCTGCTTCGACCGGCTGGGTTTGAGAGGAACAAGAAGAAGGAACAGATACACAATGGCAGGTCGAGAATCACATGTCAAGATAGAAATAATATCAAATGAAAACTATTCAGTTTTAACAATTTATTTAAGGAAATGAGGTCAATTTGTCCTCCAGTAGTCTAAGCCTATAGCAGCATAAAAAGCCAACCCTAACTATAGGATTTATCAAAAAGGAAAGTCTTCAGCCCAGTCTTAAAGCTGGACAATGTGTCAGCCTCACAGACAGAAACTGGAAGTTGGTTCCACCAGAGAGGAGCCTGATAACTGAAAGATCTTCCTCCCATTCTGCTTTTGGAAACTCTAGGAACCACAAGTAAACCTACAGTCTGAGAGCAAAATGCTCTGTTAGGAAAATATGGAACAATAAGATCTGTAATATAAGATGGAGCTAGGTCGTTGCGGGCTTTGTAGGTTAGAAGTACAAAGTAAGATTTTGAATTATATTCTGGATTTGACAGGGAGCCAATGGAGAGAAGCTAAAACTGGAGAGATATGAGCTCTCCCACTAACTCCAGTTAAGACTCTGGCAGCAGCATTTTGGATCATCTGAAGACGTTTTAAAGAAGATTTTGGACATCCAGATAAACCATTGTAATAGTCCAGTCTAGACGTGACAAATGCATGAACCAGTTTTTCTGCATCATTTTTAGATCAGATGTTTCTAATGTTAGTGATATTACACAGGTGGAAGAAGGCGGCTCTAGTAACGTTTTTAATGTGGGGGATAAAAGACATGTCCTGATCAAAAATAACACCAAGATTTTTAACATTAGAGCTGGAAGCCAGATTAATACCATCTAAGGAGGGCCAAAGACTGAAAAATGTATTCCTAGAACGCTCAGGTCCAAAAACTAAAACCTCAGTCTTGTCTGTGTTCAAAAGCAGAAAATTTAGGGTCATCCTGGTTTTTATGTCTTTAAGACATGCTTGTAGTCTAAGCAGCTGATTGGATTCATTGGGTTTCATGGTCAAATATAACTGTGTATCATCAGCATAACAATGAACATTTATCCCATTCTGTTTAATAACATTACCTAATGGAAGCATATACAAGGTAAAGAGTATTGGTCCAAGCACTGAACCTTGAGGAACTCCATGACTAGCTTTGGTGTATGATGAATATTCATTATTTACATTTACAAATTGGAATCTATCAGATAAATATGATTTAAACCAATTTAGAGCTGTTCCTGTAATTCCAATATCAAATTCAAGTCTCTGCAATAGAATATTATGATCAACTGTATCAAATGCAGCACTGAGGTCTAACAGGACCAGTATAGACACCTGTCCATTGTCAGAGGCCATGCAAATACCATTAGTAAGGTTCACCAGTACAGATTCAGTGCTGTGGTGAGCTCTAAAACCTGACTGAAACTCTTCAGATTATTTCTTTGCAGATGATCACGTAACTGACCTGCAACTATTTTCTCTGGAATTTTTTTAGATGAAAGTTAGAGTAGATATAGGTCTATAATTGGCTAGGATTCCTGAGTCAAGATTATGTTTCTTAAGTAAAGGTTTAATTACAGCAATCTTAAAGCTCTGTGATACGTAACCGTTTATTAGAGACAAATTAAGCAAATCCAAGACATGGTTATTACGGTAATTAAGGGAAATGCGTCTTTAAATAGCCTGGTTGGGATGAGATCTAGCAGACAAGTTAATGTATCGTCAGTTGAACCTTCAGTCCTGAGTCCTTCTCTAAAAACATTAATATCCACCATAAATCAAGTAGACACCAAGTAAACAATGAGTTTAAAAAGATTTCAGAAATTTGTGGGGGGAATCATTTGACCGTTTCCCATCATGAAGTGTGGTAGCAGAAACACACGTGGTGTATTTTTCTTTACAAAGCCCTAAAGATGGTTTCTTTATTTTTCAGGGGTGCAGAGTAAAAATGTAGGGGTTCTTGAGCACCCCCCCAAAAAGAGGCTAAAATCGCCACCGGAATTAAGAATATATGTTTTTTTAATTTAACGGTTTTCTTCCAGTCGAACTGCAGCCGTTAAACCACATCTATTAACCAACAAAGTCCATGCTCAATAATCCAGGTATACAATCCAACAATTTTCAGTCAGGTCATCTGGACACTGGGGGCGCATCTATTAACCATTTTCTGAGGACCATGTTGCACCAACAAAATGTTATTAAGCTGTTTCAAACCTGCAGTATGTGCAATAAAATAAAGCCGCTTTCAAAATGAGACACTTTAGCCGACGTTCTGTAATTTAAAATCCATAAACTTTACCTCGTTTATCTTCCTTGACAGATGTAGACAAACTGCTGTTAACCTGCAGGGCTCTTTAATCTGCCCGTCTGAGACCAGACTGCGGTCGAACTCGACAGCTCTTGGCTGTGAATTTGTCTTTTAATCGTGTCTGTGTGTAAGTGTGCAATCATCTCTGCGACTGCAACGTCTGTCACCACCTGACATTTTACATAAAAACTGATGAGGCCTGAAGATTTACGTTTGACAAACAGACAAGTTGACAGAAATCACAAGGCGGTGTGTCCGCACACAGACCCGTTTTCTTTACAGACTAACACACAATAACTTAAACACATGCATACATACATTTGTTGTTTTTATGCATTGAAAATGAACTGATTCGAGTTTTAAATGACCAAAGAGTTAGCATAAAATAGGTTTTTATAAGATACAGTACTTCTTTTGGGTCAAACATAAATTCTCTGTAAAAGCTTTTAAGCCTTCAGAAAGAAACAAGTTAGGGTAAGGCAGTATAAATAACTTATGAATTTAAAAGTATATTGTTAAGATGTAATGCATTAAAAACTAACAGGGAGTTTTTTTTAAGTACCTACTGTATAATTGTGTGAATGTTTATGAAGCATTCTGTATGTTTTTAGCACGTTCAGCTCTTTCAGGACAATCCTGCTGTGACTTTTAATATTGGTGCAACTTTAGCTTTTTGTAATATTTAGCCTTTTCTGTCACTTTTTTCTCATAGAAAATGAACTGAGCTTATTTTACCTCCTTCAGATCTTTAGATCTGTTCACAACCTTTTACTGCTCCTTTCACGTTTTGTTCTGCTTCAGCTTCTTTCAGCTTCCTTGTGCAAATTTAAACATTTTTTCAGCTACTTTCAGATGTTTTTTTCAGCTGTTTTGTGCTCCTTTCAGATTCTTTCTGCATTTCAGCGTTTTCTACTATTTCAGCTGATTTTATGCTAATTTGGGCTTTTTCAGCTAATTCTACATTTTTTGCACTCATTTCAACTTTTTTCAGCTTAATTCAGCAGAAATGTGCTCTGTCCACTTCCATCTGGTAATTTAAGCTTCTTTCTGTTTTTTAGCTACTTTTCAGCTGTTTTTTTTGTTTTTTTTATTTTGTTCTAATTTTAGCATTTTGTCAGATAATTTCCACTTTTTCTGCTCATTTTGGCGTTCAGCAAACATGTTCTTTGTACAATCTTCTGCTAATTTAAGCTTGGTCTAACTTTTCAGCCACTTTTTACTAGCTTTGTTAGCTAATTTCAACTGTTTTCAGATAAGTCTAAGTTTTTTGTGGCAATTTCTGCTAATTTCAGCTTGGTATGCTCCTTTCAAAATTTTCAGCTAGTTTCAGCTTTTTCTGCTATTTCAGAGTCAGTCAGAGAGTCAGAGTTTCTTTATTGTCATTCGCTCCTCATGTGGTACATGTGGTGGAGCGAAATTATGTACACGGGGTCCCAGTTACATCCAACAATAAAATGTCTAAGAAAAACAGTAATAACATCTAAGATATGAACTAAGAAAAACATCAACTAAATATACACTAAGCACTCATAACATAAAACATTGAACATCAGCACAAACATGAACATGAGTCTGGGAAAAGATGTGCACGCATGAACACATCAACATTGAAACAGATCAGCAGCAACATGAAACAGATCAGCAGCAACATGATATGGTTTTTCACAGTGATTATTCTAGTTAGAGATTCATGAGTTTAACAGCCTCAGGGTAGAAGCTGTTCCTCAGTCTAGTGGTTCTACACTTAATGCTCCTTAACCTCCTTCCTGAGGGGAGTGGGGCAAAAAGTGTGTGTGCTGGGTGGGTGGGGTCCTTCATGATGCAGGTAGCCCTCTTCCTGCATCTGGAGGTGTAGATGTCTGTGATGGTGGGGAGACTGATTCCAACAGATTTCTGTGCAGCCTTCACCACTTTTCAGCGCCTTTTTAGCTGTTTCTGTGCTAAATTGAGCTTTTTCAGCTAATTCCACATTTTTAGGTCATTACAGCTCTTTCCACTTCTTTCTGGTAGTTTAAGCCTCTTTCTGCCTTTTCAGCTACTTTCTTTTTACAAATTTCAACTTTTTAGCTCATTTCCTAATTTTCGTTCTCATTTCTGCTTAGTTAAACCAAATTCAGCAAATATGCACCATTTCCGATTGTTCGGCTAACTTAGGCTTGTTCTTACATTTCAACTACATTTCAGCGTGCAATAGCTAATTTTAGCTGTTTTTCAACAAGTTTTTTAGCAATAAGCATTCACACTGCATTTTCGCAGGAAATGCAGTTTCTCTAGTTAAGTTTAGATACTGTAAAATACTTAATTATGGTTAATTAAAAATGTTCTTTTTAAATTATATCTAAAATGCATAAGTCAAAGTTAATTAAAATTTAACATTTCCTAAAAAGTCCTTAGTTATAGTTAGATCTTATACCTTTTAAAACACTGCATATTTATAGGAAATAAAAAGCACACGTGTAATGTTAGCTATTTAAAAAGTTGCTAAATATGGTTAACCTTCATAAGGTTTATAAAGCACATGATAATGTTATTAAAAAAATACTGGTAATAGTTTAAAGTGTCATTCATTCATTCAACCTTTATTTTGACAGGTTAATCCCATTGAGCCTTGAGGACTCATTTACAAGAGAGACCTGATTAGTTTATGATTAGGAACTTATGTTATTATATATTATACTTATATATTATGTTAACTTATAGTTAGCTTTTTAAAATGACTCATTAAAGGCTGGGTTTTAAAAAGAGTCTTTATATTTAGTTTTTTAAGATCTTAAAGTCAGTTCAAGTTCAAATTTAGACTTATTTAGATGAGATGTTTATTTTATTTACCTTTTATTTAACCAGATAAATCCCACTGAGATCTTGAATCTCTTTTTCAAGAGAGTTTATATCTGTCGTGAAAAAACTCTTCTGTGATTAGATGAATCAAAATTTGAAACTCATTTTGGAAACCGTAAACTGGGTTCGTCCATGCTGTTATCAGCGCACAGTCTAAAAGCCTGCCTCGCTGATGGTATGGGGATGCATGAGTTATTTAATTGTTAGCGACCTTTGCTTAACCAAACAAATCCCATTGAGGTCACAGATTTCTTTTGCAAGGGAGTCCTGAAGGAAGTCTGAAGCAGCATATTTTGAGACTGTGCGAGGAAACCGGAGTGCCCAGAGAAAACTCGTGCAAACATGAGAAGAACATGTGAACTTCACACAAAAAGACGCCAACTAGGGCTTGGAGCCGTGATGTTTTTGTTATAATGCTACAGTGCTAATCACTAACCCACCGTGTTGCATTTAGTTTAGGGAAGACTTTATGACATAGTTTTATTTAGGATAAGGTTTTAGTTAGTACATGGTTAGAGTAAGGAAAACCATACGGCTTGTATTTTATATTTTACATCTAATGCGCTCTTTGGCAAGTGCATGTAAAAATATCAAACAGTGCTCAGATGACCAAAATTAAACACTCAGTATAAATATATTCCAAAACCATCATAAAAAAGGGCACAACAGAAGAAGAACAGAATAAAGTAAATATAAGCACCTGCTGGCACTAAGGAGCACATCTGAATCTGTTCGTTTTTGCAACATCGCTAAGTACCAATTATGTGGTGGGGCCTCTCCCCAAGAAAACGGGTGTTTTTTAAAAGCTGCAGTTATTTCAGGGAAACCCACAGCGCTGTATTATATGTTAGGCTCGGCTAAAACCTGTGGTTTGACTTGATTTGGGAGAGCAGTGAGATGCCGCACCCGGAGAAACCTCCAGCCTTAAAACCTGCTGCTCCTCAGAAAAAATAAAAAGTAGCTGCAGGTTCATCCACACAGTCAAGATCTGCAAACATTGCAGTAATGTACTGTATTTCTACAAATTTCAGCTGACTTTGTTTGGATTTAATTATATTTAATTATAGCTATTTAGCTATAGCTTATTTAGCAAAAGCTTAGCCACCACAATTGGTATACTGGCTGGTATATACTGGTTATATACTAGTTAATATACTGGTAGCTCAGTAGGTAGAGCTGCCACCTCTCAGCGAGAAGGTTGCCGGTTTAAATCCCGGTCCGGGGGCCTTTTTGGGTGGAGTTTGAATGTTCTCTGCGTGCATGCGTGGGTTTTCTCTGGGTACTCTGGTTTCCTCCCACAGACCAAAAACATGCATGTTAGGCTGGCTGGTAACTCTAAATTGTCCCTAGGTGTGAGTGAGAGAGTGAATGGTTGTTTGTCTCTATGTGGGCCTGTGATGGACTGGAGACCTGTCCAGAGTGTCCCCACCTCTTGCACAGTGATAGCTGGACATGTGACCCCAGCAACCCAAAAAGGAAGAAGCGGGTAAAGATAATGGATGGAAGGATGGATATATATATCTATATATATATATATATGTGTGTATATATATGTTCAACCTGTGCTGTACCTCTGATGATCTCATTCCTAATCTTATCCATCCTTGTCACTCCTAAGAAGAACCTCAACATCTTCATTTCTGCCACTTCCAGTTCTTTCTCCTGCCTTTTTGTCCATGTCTCTGTCTCCAGACCATACAACATAGCTGGTCTCACCACTGTCTTGTAAACTTTTCATTTGACCTTTACTGACACCTTTTTGTCACAAATCACTCCTGAAACTTTTCTTCATCCACTCCATCCTGCCTGGACTCTCTTCTTCATCTCTTTACCACACTCCCCATTTTCCTGGACGGTGGACCCCAAGTACTTGAAGTCCTGCACCTTTGTGACCTTTGCTCCTTGTAGCCTCACTGTTTCACCGGCCTCCCTCTCATTTACACACATGTACCCCATCTCCCTACGGCTGACTTTCATTCCTCTTCTTTCAAGTGTTCCACCCCTCCAAGTTCTCTTCCACCTGTTCACTGTTTTCACCACAGATCACAATGTCATCTGCAAACATTATAGTTCACGGGGATTCCTGCCTGACCTCATCTGTTAGTCGGTCAATCACCAGAGCAAACAAGAAGGGGCTCAGAGTCAATCCTTGATGCACTCCCACCTCCACCTTGAAGCTATCTGTCACTCATACATCTCACCACTGTCCTGCTGTCCTCATACATGTCCTGTACCAGTCTAACATACTTTTCTGCCACTCCAGATTTCCTCATGCAATACCACACCTCCTACCTCAGCACCCTGTTATATGCTTTTTCTAAATCCATATAGACACAATGGAGTTCTTTCTGACCCTCTTTGTACTTCTCCATCAGCATTCTCAAAGCAAAGATGGCATCTGTGGTGCTCTTTATTGGCATGAAACCATCCTGCTGCTCACATCAAATTTAATGCTCAATGATCCAGATAATAATCCAACAATGTTTAGTCAGGTCATCTGGATGGTTTCTTTTTTTGTGGAGACGTTTCGTCCTTCATCCAAAAGACTTCTTCAGTCTGAGGAGCCACAAAACAAACTCGTCTGCTGCTTACAACTTTTCACCTCTCGGCCAAGTCTTGCTTCCACAATTCTCTCCCATATCTTCATTTTGTCGCTCCTCAACTTAATTCCTCTGTAGTTGCTACAACTCTGTACATCACCCTTGTTCTTAAAAATGGGCACCAGCACACTTCTCCATTCATCAGGTATTTTCTCACCCTCAAATGTACCATTGAATATATGAGTCAAAAACCTCACTGCCATCCCTCCAAGACGTTCCCAAACCTCCACTGGTATGTCATCAGATCCTACTTCCTTTCCCTTCTTCATTCTTTTCAGAGCTTTACAGACGTCACCCTCACTAATCTTTCCCACTTCCTGGTCCACAGTTTCTATGACTTCTACTCTTCTTCTCTTTCATTCTCTTCATTCATTAACTCCTCAAAGTACTCCTTCCATCTCCCCATCACACTCTCCACACTTGTTAGAACATTACCATTCCTATCTTTAACAAGCCTAACCTGCTGCACATCCTTAGCAGTCTCCTCTCTTCAGTCCTCTCACTGTCATATTTCTTCTTGGCTAACCTCTATTTGAATAGCGTCCTGCACTTCTCTATTCCACCACCAGGTTTCTTTATCATCCATTCTCTGTCCAGATGACACACCAAGTACCTTCCTACTTGTCTCTCTAATTACTGTTGCTGTAGTAGTCCAGTCATTTGGAAGCTCTTTCTTATCACCCAGAGCCTTTAGCAGCTCCTCTCTGAATTTTTCACATTCTTCCTTCTTCATCTTCCTTCTATTTGATCTGATTTTACTCTTTTTCTTTTCTTCACAACAACAGTCATTCTACACACAACCATCCGATGCTGTCTGGCCATGCTCTCCCCTGCCACAACCTTACAGTCTCCAATCTTCCTCAGGTTTCCTCTTCTACACAGAATGAAGTCAACCTGTGTACTTCTTCCTCCACTCTGATAAGTCACTCTATGTTCCTCCCTCTTTTGGAAATAGATATTGACTACAGCTATTTCCATGCTCTTGGCAAAATCCACCACCATCTATCCTTCCTGGTTTCTTTCCTTGACACCAAACCTACCCATCACTTCCTCATCCCCTCTGTTTCCTTCACCAACATGTCCATTCAGGTCTGCTCTGATCACCACTCTCTCCTCCCTAGGAATACTCTCCATCACTTCATCCAGATCCTTTCAAAATGTATATTTCTCCTCTGTGTCACATCCAACCTGTGGAGCATAACCACTGACAACATTTAGCATCAGACCTTCTACTTCTACCTTCAGGCACATCACCCTATCTGACACTCTTTTCACCTCTACTACATTATTTGCCAACTCCTCCTTCAGGAGCACCCCTACTCCATTTCTCTTTCTATCCACACCATGGTAAAACAGTTTGAACCCTGCTCCAGTGCTACGAGCCTTGCTGCCCTTCCATTTGGTCTCTTGGACACATAAAACATCTACCTTCCTTCTCTGCATCATGCCAGCCAGCTCTCTATCTTTGCCTGTCATTGTCCCCACATTTAAAGTTGCCGCCCTCAGTCCTACATTCTTAACTTTCTTCTTTTCCCTCTGTCTCCTGACACGTTTCTCTCCACTCTTCAACTAACAGTAGAACAATTTTCGCCGGCACCCTGTTTGTCAAAAGCATCAGTGGCGGCCATTGTTAACCCGGGCCTCAGTTGATCCAGTGTGGTGTTGCTTAGATGAACTTGCATATTAGTTTTGGAAAAAAGTGTTTTACGTCGGATGCCCTTCCTGATACCAACCTCACCATTTACCCCGGCTGTTTTTATTTTTGTTTTTATATCAGTTCTGGAAAATACCGTAATCAGAAAACAAAAACTAAGTCATAAATCTAATAAACCTGATGTTGTAATGTTTAAATAAATATCCAACTGTATGAATCTATAAACAGAAAAAAATATTGATGTTAAACTTTGATATGAAGATTATACGTTTTGATTTTGAATACAGATGAAAACACAAAATTACAGGTTAAGACTTCCCGTAGCGATGTGAACACAGCAGTTGTTTATGCCATTTTATATTTTGTTCATTTTTTTCATACTGTCATGTCTACAAGCACGATAAATCTTTACAATTCTGGCTTAAACATGATGCATTAAACAGACAAAAACTGGAAAAAAAACATGACTTCCTCATCCATTGCTGTACTTAAACACACTGGATTAGGACCCAAAACATCTGGTGCATGTCTATAAATAGTTTCCTGCTCCTCCTTTGCAGCAAGAACGCTTCAGTGGAGGTGAAGTTGGATAAAAGCAAGAGCAGCATATTTTCGTATCCAGCATCTTCTCACATTGGGTGTGTCTTGTCTGCATCTGGCCCCGAGTCTGACCAAAATTAGTGGCCTGCTTTTGTCCATCCCATCCACAAGGCCACATCATTATAGCCATGGCATCTACAACCCCATCATTCAGCCTCAGCTCTGCACTGAAATAGACCGTCCAGCCGTGCGTGCTCTTTAGAGTTAGCCGAACCGTTTAAAGAACACACTACTTCTGAATTTTACATATTAGAGAACCAAACATTACCAGAAATTTGAGATTGTTTGTCACTTTAGACTCGATATCGGACACCAACATCACTCTGGTGTCAAATCAAACTCACATTTTGAATTAGATGTTGAGAAACTGCCAATTTTGACAAATGTGCTGCCATAATATAACATTTTGGTCATCTAGTGGCTGTGAGCAGCTTCATCAACTCTGAATATTGTGTATAATTGTCTAAATAAGACCCTCTGGTCTCAACTTCAGGTGTGATTAAATGCTAACCACATAAACTAGTGACTGTGGTTCGAGAGCTGGGAGGCGTAAATATAAGTTACACCATAAAAGTATATATGCAATAAAAACATTTCAAGAAAACAATGAGAAAAAGAGTTCCGAAAATACACAAGTTTTCACTGGCTTTGATTTCTCAGTCACGAAGACGGCAAATGTCAAGAGACAAAGATAAAAATATAAGCCCACAGAAGCAAAGTAATTTTTTATTCTTACTTAAACATCAAACATTAACACAATAATCCAATTTAGTGGTTATAGCAGGGAATCGGACACTCACCTTTCTTGTTACCGTCTTGGCAGGTCACGGCAATCACCTGAGCCAAGGTGATGGCGAGGCATATTGTAATCCTAGAGCAAACTTGGAAACCCATGTCTGCATGTCAGACATGCAGCGCCCTCACAAACTGTTGTTGCAAAGCAGACGAGGAAGCCCGAGACAAGCCCAACCCTGAGCTACAGCGTTCAGGCTGGAAAATCCAAATGTCCCAGAGTGCAACAGGCTCCTGGATGAGCAATTATTGCAAACTGAAACAAGCGCCCACTCCAACCCCCCCTCACCAAGACCTCCCTGGTACTTTCAACTTTCCTCCCTCCCTCTCATCTGCTCTCTCATAATTTCTTCTTCTTTTATTCCAAGGCCAACCTTCTCCTCGAGCGTCTGCAATAGCCTTAAACGATGGCACTAATTAGAGGCTGCATTAAAATTGTCCTGATTAAAAAAAAAAAAAGAAGGAATGGATGATGTTTCTAAAACCACTTCAAAGCAAAAGTAGATTTTTTTTTTTTAAGTAATATTTTTGCCTTTACTTGATGTACACAGACTTTTGATGGAGATTAATTATAAGTCACCTTGACGTCTTGAAAGTCTTAGAACAATTGCGTGAAGGTAGTTCCTTCTTTCAAATTTTAATCGAATTAATGTCAAATGTAGAATAAAATGAATTATCCTTAAGGCTCTGTCCATACTAGCTGGGTATTTTAAAAAGTAAACCCCACTTCATGCTCGGCCAGTATTGCTTCGTGCATTGAATACACTCAAGAATCCAACATTAGCATAAATTTACCAATTTGTTTACATCTGGCAGAATTTGACCTGGCTCTGACGCCAATTAACTGTGGTTTTGTGAAAACAAGGGTCATTACTGAGAGGAAATATTTAAGCGTCAAATAAAAGGTAAGCTCCAATTGTTTTGGGATAATCGCTTGTTTATTGCATTTTGATGTGTCATGATTCTGGACAGTATCGCCAAGACCGGCACAAGTTTTATTTTACAGAATTATTCAGAACTTTGATAGTTTTTTTCTTCATGTGCTAGAACATCCATTTTGAGTTCAGTTTAACTCAAAATATACACATTAGGCCTAAGACAGTATCTCTCTGGACTGACGGAGATAAGTTGGTGAACGGCATTTGCAAGAACGTATAGAAAATGTTGGATGCGTGCTTGTTTTCTTCGAGTGAGTTGCACAGAATAGCAGATACATTTTGATGTGTTCTCTCTTGTTCTCGCAGAAGAGTTCCAGAGTCGCTGGCGTCTCAGATCCTTCTCAGTTTTGTTGCGGACATCTCAAATCTTTCGGAATTTAGTTTCTGTAAATTGCATTTCATTAGGCTTGGCAACAAGTTGGTGTATAGCCTTTGTTCAAGTTCAAGTTTCTTTATTGTCGTTCGCGTCACATGTGGTACATGAGGTGGAACGAAATTGTGTACTCAAGGTCCCAGTTGCATCCAAAAAATAGAAAAATATAAATTATAAAAAGAAACAGTATACAAGGATCTAAGATACACGCTAAACGAACGTATATCTTAGATCCTTGCTTTGCAAGGGATCCTGCAAAATGTCATGTGACATTTTCAAGGGTTTTGAATTCCCTCACGAGTCACAGATGCATTTAGTCTTGTTGCTTCAATTTTGAACATGTTCATCACCCTGGACAGGTTCCCAGTCCGTTACTGGGATGCTTAGAGATAAACAGCCATTCACACTCTCACTCACACCTAGAGACAATTTGGAGTTACCAATCAGCCTAACATGCATTCCTTCCTTTATTCCTGATGCATCCTTACATTTCTATGTCGATGACACAGTTGTTTATTGTTGAGCTAAAACAGTTGCTAAGGTTTTCCATCTTTTAGAGTCTGCATTCAGTATCATCCAGCCAGATTTGTTCCACCTCAAACTGGTGCTAAATGCTGATAAAACCAAAGGGATGTTGTTTTCAAACAGGACGCTGGTATTAGCAGTCCTTCCTTCTAGCTCATCTACGAATGGTTTTCCTGTTGAGTTTGTCGATTCTTACAAATACTTGGAAATCTTGGTCGATGCACATCTCTCTTTCTCCTTTAAGCCTCATGTCGACTTGGTAAAGAAATAGAAAGTAAAATTGGGTTTCTTTTTCAGAAATAGATCTAGTCTGACTCTGAATGCTAGGAAACACCTTGTAACAGCTACTTTCCTTCCCTCCATTGACTACGGTGACATTATTTACATGAATTATCCTACAAGAACTCTGCAGATGTTGGACGCAGTCTATCATGGTGCATTAAGATTCATAACTGGCTGTGATTATCGTACCCATCACTGCACCCTGTATTCACTGGTTAACTGGACACCATTAACTTCACGTAGACTCTCTCACTGGTACATTTTCATCTTTAAATCACTTCTTCGCCTGTTGCCTTCATACATCTCCTCCTACATGTCTCGTTAGTGCAGTTACAGCGTGCGCTCTCAGGACATCATTACCTGCAGTGTAAATGAGTCCTCATGACTCAGTGAGTATAAATAAAAGATTAATGAAAAAAAAAGCACGTTTTTGGTCTGTGGTACGAAACCGGGAGAAAACTGACGTGTGCACTGGAGAACAAGTAAACTCCACCCAGAGGAGGCGATCTTGCAATCTTCTCACCGTAACGTGGCGACTCTAACCACTGCAGCAGTGTCCAATTTTGAAGCCACTATGTTTAAATAATTCAAAGAGCTTTTCCTGGAATTAGTAGCAATATGAACTTTTTCATGTGTAATATTGAAATGTTTGGCTATATCTTTCTGCTTGTAATTGGTTGTTGAACCAGACAACATTCAGCTTGCTGACCTAAATCTATACACTCCAGCCTGAGCAGTTTACAGCGTGTTGAAAACGTCCATTTGATGTGTTTTCCAGGACAGAAATGTGCCAGGTCTATACATCAAGCAGGCTGTCTGTGATGTCCCAGAGGCAGACAACACAACAAACAGAAGGACTCATCTACCGCCACACAGGTTCCTCTTCATTAGAGACCGTAGCTTCCGTTGGGTTGCTGAATCTTTTTGAATGCAATATTTTTCTCAGTGGATGAGGTAAAATTAGTTTGTTTCCTTTGCTGAACAAGTCAGGAAGTCTTCCCTGTGCTTGAAGGACAGACTGATTTCTCATTAAGGAAACAGAACGAACTGCTCTGGGACAGGGACGACAGATGGGAAGACAGTTCCTGTGTCTGACAAGAGCTCATCTTTGTGTTTTTTTTGTTTTTTTTTTACTGTAATGTATTAGTATTCTGAGAGCCTATCTTTTTAACTTGAAGTTATAAAGAATAAATGCTAATAAACATTCAAATTAATTTTAAAGCTTGATGCACAAACGACATTCTGCTGACCCCTAAAGTTAGTGTACAAATATATTAATGTATTTTGTTTTTACATTTTACACATTGTTTTACCTTTTATTCAACTGGTTATCCTATGTTTTTTTATTAGGGATGGGGCTGATCCTGTATCTGTATCGGGCTCCGATACCAGCATAATTTACGTATCGGATTTTTCCGATGCATGATGCATGTCTGTGTTTGATGAAACGTCTCCTCATGTGATTCCCTGCCGGCTGCTCTGCACGTTGGCTTCAAACTATGGAATGGATTTCCTGAACTGAGGCGTGCTTCATGAGCCCAGAGTAATAAGACCCGCCTCACATTCAGGAAATCCATTTCATAGTTTGCAGCCAGCTACAACGTGCGGTAGCACCGTGGCTAACAGCTAAAAAACTTTTCATCGAAACATGTCTGCTGTGTGGAAGTATTTTACACTAGAAACACCACAAAGCAATGCAGCAACGTGCAATGTTGGCAGAGCCATAGCACCACATTAAACCACGGTAAAGTTAGTTTTACGTTGGACATTCAAGCTTCGGGGCTTCAGCGGTGCACTCCTCTTGCTCAAACCAAAGCAGGCAGCCTGACCCCGGCCAGCCACGCCCAATCCGCCCCGCTCAATCTGCCCGTCTCTGAGGAGGGGCAGACTGAGCGCGGCTGACTGAAATCAGGCTGCCTGCTTCGGACTGAACGAGAAAAAGACATCGCTGAAGCCACGGAGCTCAAATGTTTACCGAGAAGTTGCTAAACTTCATCGTAATTAATGATCAACCACTATCAGTTGTAGAAAACAAAGGATTTCACAGCTTGATACTTGCAGCCACGATATAGTTTACCCTCCAGGAGATATTTATCAGTACATCAGTAGACAATCATAAAAAAGCATATGAATTGAAAATTACAAGAAAATTATATTTATAAAAAAACTAAACAAAAACTGCTACATTATAAAGCGATGTAAAATACTAAAAACAGGAATATGTCTGTGTTGGTTTATGCCATGAACTTAGCAGATGTTTCTGAGGAGCAGACTGCTTTGAGTTTTCACTTTGCCACAGTCTCCCATCCTAAGCGAGCACAGATGCAACAGTGGAAAGGAAAAACTCCCTCATGAGGAAGAAACCTTTAGCAGAACCAGGCTCAGGACAAGCGGTCATCTGCTTTGACCGGCTGGGTTTGAGAGGAACAGGAGAAACGAACACAAAACGGCAGATCCAGGATGGAGATCTTCAGGGGTTTTTTTTATAGGACGAAAGACAAATAGACAGAATCACAAGTTAGGAAAGAATAATTACAAACACAAACTATTCATTTGATGAAATGAGGTCAATGTGTCCTCCAATAGTCTAAGGTTATAGCAGCATAGGATAAGGAATAGGTCAGAAAACCAAGCCGACTAACTATAGGATTTATCAAAAAGGAGAGTCGCCCTGTCTTTAAACTGGACAATGTGTCAGTCTTACGGACAGAAACTGGAAGTTGGTTCCACAAGAGAGGAGCCTGATAACTGAAAGATCTTCCTCCCATTCTGCTTTTGGAAACGCTAGGAACTGCGAGTAAGCCTGCAGTCTGAGAATGAAGTGGTTTGTTAGGAAAATATGGAAAAATAAGATCTAGAACATAAGATGGAGCTAGGTTGTTGAGAGCTTTGTAGGTTAGAAGATTTTGAATTTAATTCTGAATTTGACAGGGAGCCGATGGAGAGAAACTAAAACTGGAGAGATATGATTTCTCCTAACTCCAGTTAAGACTCTGGCAGCATAACAACCCAACCCTAACTGTAGGATTTATCAAATAGGAAAGTCTTAAATATATTTATTTAATCTATCTATTTATTTTACTTGTATTTAATCTATCTCGTAATCAACGTGTGGCGTGGAGGCTGCACAGCTGCAGAAAGAAAAGTTTTGCAGAGAGTGGTGAAGGCTGCACAGAAGTCTTTTGGAGTCAGCCTCCCCACCATCACAGACATCTACACCTTTAGATGCAAGAAGAGGGCCACCTGCATCATGTAGGACCCCACTCACCCAGCACACTCACTTTTTATCCCGCTCCCCTCAGGATGGAGGTTGAGGAGCATTATGTGTAGCACCACTAGACTGAGGAACAGCTTCTACCCTGAGGCTGTTAGCAGCACAAACATGAGTCTGTGTGAGCAGATGAAAAACGCATGAACACAGCAACGTGAAACAGCTGTTCGTCGTATTGTGTTTATGCTACTAGTGCTTAGTGTATTTTTAGTTAACATTTTTCTTAGTTCATATCTTAGATCTTATTACTGTTTTTCTTTTACATTTTATACTTTTGTTGTATGTAACTGGGACTCTGTGTACACAATTTTGTTCCACCACATGTACCACATGTGGTGTGAATGACAAATAACCTTGAATATTACTTTAATATATACAACCAGAGTGGAATGTGGAGGTATTCTTTTATTTCACATGTTAGCTTTTTTTTTTTTTAGAGATGGGAACTACACTAAATTAGCAGCCGCAACAGCTAGCTGTTTCTTCATTAGCTTGTGGCTAACAGGTTAGCAACCAGCTGAACACAATATGATGAATAAAAGTGGTATAATATGCCATTTTAAGTCTTTAGTCATACATTTGAGCTATTATAAGAGCTTTCTTGCGTGGAAGAGCAAATTACAGAGGAAACTAAAATGCAGTTCAGGCTATTTATAGTTGTAAAAACTAGGTGGCAGCATAACCGCAGGAGCTATGCCAGCAGGACACACAGATTGTGGAGACAACTGCAGTACTTGGATAAGTGGACTTTATTAAAAATAAACTACAAAGACACTCTCAAAAATGAATAAAACAAAACAAGCACGCACAAACTGTTTTGCCTTTAAATAACTACAAAAGCTTTCTTTTAAAGCAGCCGTTTCACGTGTTCCTGCAATATGGTCAAAGTTGTGGTTTTAAAATGTCGACTAAACCATTGACTAAAGAAAAATAAAAAAATTTCAATGTTGTCATGTGACCGGAAGCTGCAGGCCAACAGCCATCTATTAGGTGTAACACACACCTTGTCCCATATTCCCTTACACATCACCTGCATTATTTATGATTTCACAAGTCTGAAAGAACACTCCTGAGTTATCCTTCTCAGTGAGAGGAGTCAGACAAGCGCTGACCTCCCTTTGAAAATTTTGGTTATTTCTTTTAGATAAACTGTTTGAAATGTTCGCCGCAGCCACTAAGAATTTTGTGAAGCAGGTTGGAGACACGGGGAGGCTGATCCCAGTCCCCAGCTTGAGCGAGGCTGATCGCTACCAGCCCCTCAGCCTGGTCACCAGGAAGAGGAAGAGGCATTTCTGGAAGAAGAACAAGCACGCCTCGACGCCGTTCTCGCTGAAAGACATCCTGGTGGGGGATAAAGAGATCACAGCAGGTAAAATGAAGACGAAATAAATTCAACTGTTGAATTTCAAGTTTGAACATTTGATTTGAGGAAAGTTGCGAAACGAAAACCTTAAATGTTCTAAATATTTTTCCACAACTGCACATAGGTACACAGTTGTACCCAAAGTTTGGTCCTAATCTAATTATTGCTGCTTCATATTGTATTCTGCGGACCTGCCTTGGTTTCCTCATTAGATGAAAAATATGTCCAAATGATCTTGATCTGATCTAAACCAGAACATCTATCATTACAAATGGCACATCTAGAGTTCTACTTTCATTCGACCTTTATTTAGACAGGTTAATCCCATTGAGCCTCGGGGACCCATTTACAAGAGAGACCTGATTTTAACAAAGAGTGATGACAACAGTAGACAATCCTTAAAAGCATGCAATTTGGAAATATTTTTTGTTAAATTCTTTCTTGCGTAATTGTTATAGGTGATATGTGCTGTTGTATGGTAATACAAGCGGTATGTCCCCCACCCCTGAGGGATTTGAATAATAATAGTCCATTAATCCATCCATTATCTTTACCCGCTTCTTGGAAAAAAACAAGTTAGCTGGTTCTACAGACCCTGGAGGCCATCTTAGCACAAGCAAACTGTTTTTTTTTTCTTCACTATGGGGTATGCTGTTTGGGCAGCACAGTGGCGCAACTGGTAGAGCTGCTGCCTCTCAGCGAGCAGGTCCTTGGTTCAAACCCTGGTCCAGGGGCCTTCTGGGTGGAGTTTGCATGTTCTCTCCGTGCATGCATGGGTTTTCTCCGGGTACTCCGGTTTCCTCCCATAGACCAAAAACATGCATGTTAGGCTGATTGGTAACTCTAAATTGTCCCTAGGTGTGAGTGAGAGAGTGAGTGGTTGTTTGTCTCGTTTGTCTCTAAGTGTCCCTATGATGGACTGGAGACCTGTCCAGGGTGTACCCCGCCCCTCGCACAGTGATTGCTGGACATGGGCACCAGCGACCCCCGTGACCCAAAATGGAATAAGTGGGTAAAGATAATGGATGGTTGGATGGTATGCTGTTTGTGGGAATCAGTTTTGTTTGGTGGCTTCTCAGATTGATGAAGTCCTTTGGATGAAGGACAAAATGTCTCAGCACAAAAAAAAAAGAAACCATCCAGATTACAACAAAGTCCATGCTCAATAATCCAGGTATACAATCCAACATTTTTCAGTCAGGTCATCTGGACAGTTTCTTTTTTTGTGCTGAAACGTTTTGCCTTCGATCCAGAAGGCTTCACATATTGTCCTATCAGGACATCCAGATTATCTGACTGAACATTGTTGGATTAGATATGCAATGTTTAGACCAAGACATTCTCATAAATTGATTTTGTGTCTCCCCGCCCCAAAAAAAAATCATTTTGTTTTTCTTTCATGTTTTGTTGAAACTTCTAAGAAATTTTCTGAAATGTTGGTAAAGGGTTTTGCAACCCTTTTTTATTTATTTATTTATTTATTTATTTATTTATTTATTTATTTATTTATTTATTTATTTATTTGTTTATTTATTTATTCATTTAATCAAAAATATCACCTGTCCTTTTGTAGTAGTTTATTGTCAGCTGGTTCTGCATCTTTTGAGCAGTTTACTGCTAACAGCTATGCTAGCTGTAAGAACTGCTTCTTGTTTTTGTTCAGCTCTCTGCTGCCAAATAGATTGAATGTTTTGTGAATTTTTGAGAGAGTTATCCGTCTCTTCTAACAGCAAACATTTAATGACACATATCTTATAAGAAATGCGTTTGCTTAACTCACACAGTAATATTCTGTAAACAAAACGTCTTTACAGATTTATGAAACAGAAGTTTGAAAACAAACTTGGACATATTTCAATATTGTACTAAAATTTGTGAACATTTTAGTTATGTAGTAGAAAAATTATTTTAACTTTATTATCATTGTACCGAGGTACAGCGAGATTATGTTCGTATAGTCGTCCGAAAGATGGGCGGAGTGCACGTTGCTACTGCTACAAGAACGCAACCCCTTATTCTTTATCAGAATACCTTTTTAGATAGAAAACGGTGAAAGGCCATGAGTATGGATGATGGTATTACAAAAAAGATTTCTTCGCATCTTGTCCTATCAGGACATGATTTGAGACATCAAAAATCCTCACAGCAAACACATTTATAAACACAATTATGTATGCATTTGACGTCAAGATGTTGAGATTTGTCCATGAAGCACTTTCAGATAGGCCATAGTCCTGATACGATGTTGTTCAGCCGGCATTTCTGATAAGCCTGCACGTGGGAACGACACACTAAGCTTTTTCCTTAGTTTACCCATATCCCAAGAGAAATTTGATAGTCAGCCTGCATCCGAGGCCAAACGGGGGAGTCAGATTCAGATAAGCCATAATTGTTGATTTTCTTCAGGCAGACTGTTTTTTCTTGTCAGCCTTGAGTCCTGCTGGAACTTTCCAGATCCAAAATGGCCAGCTTCATGGGCATTCCACTGATCCCTGCTATGAGCCTTCTTCAAGGTTGACTCCGACATGCTGGCGAGTCCTAGAATCCGCAGGTGGCATGCGATTCTCACAAATCTCTTCCATCTTATGGTTTAGCTCGTAAATCAGTTGATTTAGAGTACTCGTAGCATGAACCAAACCTTCGCACAGACTTGGCTGTTTTGTCATGGCCGAAACTGCTGCAGATGTCTTCTTCAAAAGTTGATAACATAGAGACCTGCCAATGCCAAAAAGCAGAAGCCCTGCTATCATGTATCCAAATATATAAACATCTTCAGTGTCCTCCTGAGACAGAACTGAAAGACACATCAGCTGCCAAACTCCCCACGGATCCCTGCTGTATCCTGCAGCGTGAGTCTCGGCAGGACATGAGGGCTCTCCAGGACCCTGTTGTTTTGTTGAAATATTTTGTCAATTGCGTTGAAAGTCCAGCTCACCAGATCCATAATTGTATTTTTTCGTTCGGAAAATGTGTACCAGGAGCTACAAGAGACACACAGAGAGCAAAAAGCAGGAAGAAGAGGAGGACAAGGGAGGGAGAATAGAAGGCGTCTGTCTTTAGCAAGAGCGAGGCAGAACTAAATTATAATTTACTATATCTAACAGCTGGGAAAGTTCATAACATATTTTTGTCCTCACTGAATTGTTAGTATATACTTTGGATCTAATTGTATAGTTTCAAATAAAATGTCATTATAGACTGATTTAAATAATCTGCGATACTGCAACATTTGGTATATTGTTTTTACAATAGAAGAAGCATTTCCTCAATTTCATCTGAATTTGATTATTTTTTTCTTTCCCAGGAGTGTCCTCTTATCAGCTCCTCAACTATGAGGATAAGTCCGACGTAGCCCTAGACGGACGGTTAGGTAACCACATCATGAACGATGTGGGCTTCAACATCAGTGGCTCCGACTCTGTGGCCGTCAAAGCCTCTTTTGGCATCGTGACCAAACACGAGCTGGAGGTGCCTACGTTGCTGCGTGAACTTAACTCCAGGTTAGTATCATATCGTCGACATACACTTTGACAGCTGCTCAGAGGACACTAATGGTCATTTACCGGGAGCCAAAACTCGATTAGATAAAGTGTTGTGGATAATGCTCGACTATGTTTGAACTCGGGAGAGTTTTTAAATAGTTATTTTTAGGTGAATGGGAAGTTCTCTGATGACTGTGGGAAGTAGGGGTGCAAAGGGTCCAGCAGCACCTCTTGTGGATGCCAGAGCACATGCTTGTCCAAATACATAAGTTTAAGAATTTGTTAAAATGATAAAAATATAAAAGTAAAAAAATATGTGCATTCCAATATTATTTTAGACTGGTACTGACAATAGTTTGACCTTTATCCTTAGACATCTTGGTGACATAGAGAAGGTGAGAACAGGGGGGTTCCCTGTAAGGATGAATAAATGATTGTCATTCAACACTGGTGCTCAGACAGGGACTACACGTATTGATATAATACCAGAGAGAAAATACAGCCTGCAGTTGTTAATTTGTCCTTCCCAGGAAAGTGGACCTGGATCACTGCCTGGTTCGACAGTCTAAGGACAGTGGACGAACCGTCCTCTGCGTTGTTGTAGAGAGTATCCGAACTACACGTCAGTGCTCTCTAACTGTGCACGCTGGCATGAGAGGGACAACCATGAGGGTAAAAACCACATATTTATACTTCTCATCAAAGTATAAATGTCACCAACAGATTGTATTTTCTCAACAAGAGTGCCCTAAAATATTAAAAGTTATAAAACACACTGTGTTTTACGGGTATTTAAAAGTGTTCATACTATTTTATATCACTCAGCTTTCTGCTCTGCTGCAGTTTCAGATCGATGACGGCAGAAACCCCAAAGGTCGAGACAAAGCCATCGTTATTCCGGCTCATACCACCATTGCCTTCGGCATCTGCGAGCTTTTTGTCCGACTGGATGGACGTCTTGGTAGGAGGACCACCTAAGAGATTGCTCTGTTGCAAGCAGAACTCATGGCTTGTAAATTTGACCAATTTTACTAAATGTACCATGTGTTTACATTGGCACTATCCATATGGTTGGTTTCATTCATTCTTATTTTAAATCTCACCCTGTCAAATTTGAAAAACCTGAAAATGGATCATTCCACCTCTAATTTTTCAGTTTATGGACAAAATTGATAATCCCACACAATCCCGAAGAGTTCATTCCTGTTTTTGCATGTTAACAATCCAAACCAACAGATGAAAGAGAAAGTTGAGAGACTTGATAAACCATTCTCATAAAAGTAGAACATTAAACCCACAGATATTCTGATAAAAAATATACATCCTCTGGTGGGCCTTCTTACATGTGCATCAAAGGTCAGTTTGTCATCAAGAACAGTTCCCAGATGTTCATACTGATGCGCCACCTCAACAGCTTCATGGTTAATGACCACAGGAGTGGCAATTGAAGAGTCTTTTCTAAAATCATTGACCTTCTCCTTTGTCTAACGTTTAAGAGAGCAATGATTTGCATTTGCTTTCAGTTTACCAAAAATGAATAAATAGAAAGAGCAACTTTTGAAAGCTTGGCTCTCAGCACTTCTTGTATGAATTGTAAAAACTCATTACGTAAGAAGCAAAACCTCCAAGAAACATAAAGACCAAGCCAAGACGGCCCCCATCACCCCTCAGGATGTCTTCTGAGCTGTCCTTGTCTTTCAGATATTTGTGTAGCTCCAGAGTCTCAGGGGGGATTTGAGCGAGAGCAGATCAGAGAGCAGCTGGGGGGTATGATTGGTCGTTTCTCTATGGGTCGTCTGCGCCGCTTCCTGTCCGGGATCATCTATGGAAACCCCTTCAGAGCAGGTACCATCGTACATTGTACTTTGGCTGCCATTTTGTTTAGTTTTTTCATGTTGCTCATACCTAACCCTGTGCAGACGACCGAACATTCGAGGCGCTCACGCACTCCGACACCTACATGGACGACATGGCGACTGACTACTACGAGAAGGCTGCCAGCATGACGGACGTGTCCACCGCCTACCTGAGAGAAAGCTCCCACACGCGGGTCAACCTCCTCAAACACAACATCCCCAAAGGTCCCTGCGCGCTGTGCGGCATGGGCAACCAACGGCGGGAAACTGTTTACGGCTGTCTGGAGTGCTCCACGGGGGGACAGAAATACGTCCGGCTGCACGTTGTTCCCTGTTTTGATCTCTGGCACAAAACTCTGAGGTGAAAAATACAAATTTTTAAAATGAGAGCAGAGACTGGACCGATAGCAGAGATTAATTGCGCCATTACCTCAGAAGAAGCCAATTATCCCAGGAGAAGATGCAAACGTGAAGCTGTTTTCTCACTTTGTATCATTTTCTGTTTAACTTTGGCAGCGGCCCATTGTGACACGCGTGTTGCGTTTGCACCGTAGCTGCCAGCAGATTATTAATTCATCGAGGGATCGTGCAAAGGTCAGAGAGGAAACAACGAGAAACAACGGCTTGTTTTTTTGCTCCGTTTCAAATGTGTAGATATATAGTTCTTGTTTTTAACCGTGTCACTTGAATTTGTCTTTGCTTTGATGTCTTAGTATGCTCAAATGGGATTAAACGTGAATTAATGTTGGGACAAGCCCTTCTATACTCTACAGGGTTACTGTTTGTGAACACAAAGAACCAAAAAAAGGCTTTAGCTGCTATTTTAGATGTAAGTAAACCTTTTTGGGATACAACTTGTCGCGTGTCAGTGAACTTTTTGCTTTTTGCTTTTGTATCTGTAATTCTAACTAGAGAAATTGTATTTCCTGTGAAAATGCAATGCGAATGCTTACAGAACTTGCTGAAAAACAGCTGAAATTGGCAAAAAAAAAATGCTGAAATGTAGCTGAAATGGAAAAAAGAAGCCTAAGTTAGATGAAGAAAACAGAAAGGATACATATTTGCTAAATTAAGTTTAAATTAGTAGAAATTAGCTCAAAAATGTGTAAATTAGCTTAAAAAACATGAAATTAACAACAACAAACAAAAAACCCAAAACAGCTGAAATTCACCTGAAATGGAAGAAGCCTAAGCTAGATGAAGAAAACAGAAAGAACGCATATTTGCTAAATTAGGTTTAAATTAGCAGAAATTAGCACAAAATTTAGAAAATTAGCTAAAAAAAAATTGTTGAAATTAACAAAAAAAAGATGAAATTAGCTAAAAAAAAAAAAAAACAGCTGAAATCTAGCTGAAATGCAGGAAGAAGAAGCCTAAGTTAAAAGAAGAAGGCAGAAAGAGCACATATTCACTAAATTAGGTTCAAATTAGCAGAAATTAGCATGAAAATAGGAAATTAGCTAAAAAAGCTGAAATTACAGGGAGTAACAAAAAAGAGCTGAAAAGAACAGCAGAAAGTATGTTAAAGTTACCAGAAGGAGGTGAAGAGAGCACATTTTTGATGAATTAGGCTGAAAAAAGTTGAAATTATTGCAAAATATCTGGAATTAGCTAAAAAAAAAGCTTAAATTAGCCGAAAACACACAAATAGCAGCTGAAATAACTGAAACTAGCAGAAATAAGCTGAAATTAGCAGAACAAAGTTAGAAGAAGCACAAAAAATTTGTAGTTAGCAGAAAGAATCTGAAAGGAGTACAAAACGGATGAAAAAACAGCTGAAAGTAGCTGAAAACTAGTTTAAATTTGCACAAGGAAGCTGAAAGAAGCTGAAGCAGAACAAAACGTGAAAGGAGCAGTAAAAGGTTGTAAACAGATCTAAAGATTTAAAAGATGTAAAATGAGCTCAATTCATTTTCTATAAGGAAAAAAATGGCAGAAAAGGCTAAATATTTCAAAAAGCTAAAGTTGCACCAATACCAAACTTCATGGCAGGATTGTCCTGAACAAACTGAACGTTTTGATTTATGATTTGTTGAAATAGCACAAAAACTATGGCATGAAAAATACGCCGAAAAATGTACGTAGGAAAAGTAACTAATTCCATGGACAGGTTTTAGGAAACCAAAGCAGTCGATAAAAACAAAGACTATAAGACAGATTGTTTTTGAATTTACAACATTTAAAGATTTTCAGACAACAAGGAACAGTGCAGAATGATAAGAACCTCGCAATCCTTGAATAAATGCAGATAATCCACTGATCTTAAAGTGCCTGTGACAACACATTTTTATAATAAATGTGAATGCATTTTTGGAAAGGCAAAAAATAAATGTTATTGCAAAAAAATAAATTCATACTGCTGAGATGAACAGCTGTGCAGATGTTCACATGCACAGTAAGAGAAAGTGGTGACAAATGATCTGTTGCAATCTGTTAGCAGAGTATGCGTTAGGGGTCAGACTCAGCTACTACTACCACCTCAAATTATTTTCTTAATATCTGTTAAATCGACTGATTTATAGCAGTTTATGTGTTTACAAGAGTTGATTAGCTGTGGCTAATTTTGAATCTCATGATCTCTAAAAGTTCTTGTTGTAGATGTGCACCCAATGATTAGTTTCTGAAAGTTTCATTGGGAAAGTTTGGTTTGAAACGTTACCAATCGGTTGAGATGTTTCGCTAAAAGACAGAAAAATCAACTAATACACACACATACTTGCCTTTGACCTTTCAGAGGCAGGCTGGCTAAAACTATTTCAAAACACTGGTTTATTTAATGTATTTAATTAATGGTTTATTTACATAATGACCACTTGAAACTATAAGTAAATCCAAAATGATCATAAATACAACAAAATATAGAATAAAAAGTGTTTGATTTGATGAAACATATCTCATGAATTTATTCAGAAATTGCATTTTAAATATTTTAGGAGATATTTTTAATTTCCTGTCAGTCAACAAGTTTAAAAGGATTTTACAGTGCGTCATGCGATTCCGGCATGTCACCAGAGGGGGCGCTGTTTTTTTTTTTTTTTTTACTAATCTGAACCGGAAGTGAAGACTGTCAACAAGACTCACCGCACGTGTGGAGGAAGAGGAAGCATGTGTAGCATTAGCTGTTTATTCGTACGTTTACCGATGTAGATAAATTGAAACATTAACAAATGAAAACAAATTGAATAAAGTTGCGTATAATGAAGTTCGCTTACAGGGTAAGTACGGAGCAGTTATACAACTAACGTAGCTTTTTCTGTTAACACAAATCTGCGTAAAGAAAGTGTCGCTTTGTATTCCGTCTTGGATTTAATCGTTTTTATACAAATTACATGCAGTTGATGCAATATTAATTCAACACAATACACTTTCAGGATGAGTTCGGTTTATTTTATTTACAATATAAGTAATTTGTATGTCTGCTTTTAGAGGAAACTTGCCCATCTTCTGTTTGCGCCTGATTTTGCGTAGCTAGCCGTCATTCTTTATTTGTACCTGTTGTGTCTTTTAATCTGAAACCTAGTCTTCTTCTTTTTTTTATGTTGTTGTAGTTTTCCAATTTGCTCGGAGCAGTTTATCGTCAGGGAAACTTGAATTTCTCCAAAGATGGCAACGCCGTGATCAGCCCTGTAGGAAACAGGATCTCTGTCTTCGACTTGAAGAAGTAAGAAGGATAAACAATAATGTCACTAAATTGTAATAGAAGTTTAACAACACTAATATTCAGAAGAATGGCAAAGCTGCTGCCAGTGTCTTAAAGTTGTTACATTGGTTTGATGGACAAAAATATAAAGAATTAACTATAAAAAGAAAGAATGATAGAGCAGGGCTAATAAACTGGCAGCACCAGTCCAACCTACCAATGAGTTCATTAAAAATAAAAATAATTTTAAAAAATGGGGAAGGGGGGGTGCTCTGAGTTTGCATTCATGATTCGATGCAACATATTTGAAAGATCATTGTAATACAGTTGCAGGTCATAAAATTAGAATATCATGAACAAGTTGATTTATTTCAGTAATTCCATTCAAAAAGTGAAACTTGTATATTGTGATCATTCATTACACACAGACTGATATATTTCAAATGTTTATTTCTTTTAATGTTGATGATTATAACTGACAATTAATGAAAACCCCAAATTCAGTATCTCAGAACGTTATAATATTGTGAAAATGTTCATTAAAAAACAGGTGCCACACTCTAATCAGCTAATTAACTCAAAACACTTGCAAAAGCCTTTAAATGGTCTCAGTCTAGTTGTGTAGGCTACACAATCATGGAAGACTGCTGACTTGACAGTTGTCCAAAAGATGACATTTGACACTTTGCACAAGGAGGGCAAGACACAAAAGGTCATTGATAAAGAGGCTGGCTGTTCACAGAGCTCTGTGTCCAAGCACATTAATAGAGAGACGAAGAGAAGGAAAAGATGTGGTAGAAAAAAAAAACTTTACAAGCAATAGGAACTTGGCAAAAGGGCCTTCTCCTGCTCCGCTCCTGTTTCCTGGAATATCTTACAAAAAGATTTGATGCTCTCGACCTTGACTTCTCTAAGTGGCTTTAAGAATCTGTTGGACTCCTGGCAGGGACCAACGCAGACATGTTCCTGTTTTTAGTTTTCTACATTCGCCTTAGAATCTGTTTTTTGTTACTTTTTTTTTTTAGCCGTCCTATTTGTTAAAAAATATATATATATCTGTATGCCTTTTTATAACTCTTTATTGTTGTCGCTGTTGTCCATTGTTTTTCATCATTCTTTATTAAAATCAGGTCTCTCTTGTAAATGAGTCCTCGAGGCTCAATGGGATTTATCTGTCTAAATAATGGTTGAATGAATGAATGAATGAAAAAAACACTGCACCCTGGATAGGATTGTGAAACAAAACCCATTCCAAAATGTGTGGGAGATTCACAAAGAGTGGACTGCAGCTGGAGTCAGTGCTTCAAGAACCACCACGCACAGATGTATGCAAGACATGAGTTTCAGCTGTCGCATTTCTTGTGTCAAGCCACTCTTGGAACAAGAGGCAGCGTCAGAAGCGTCTCGCCTGGGACTGCTGCTGAGTGGTCCAAAGTTATGGTCTTTGATGAAAGTAAATGTTGCATTTCCTTTGGAAATGAAGGTCCCAGAGTCTGGAGGAAGAGAGGAGACACAGAATCCATGTTGCTTGAGGTTCATGTCAAGTTTCCACAGTCAGTGATGATTTGGGGGCCATGTCATCTGCTGGTGCTGGTCCACTGTGTTTTCTGAGGTCCAAGGTCAACGCAACCATCTACCAGGAAGTTTTAGAGCATTTCATGCTTCCTGCTGCTGACCAACTTTATGGAGATGCAGATTTCATTTTCCAACAGGACTTGGCACCTGCACACAGTGCCAAAGTTACCAGTTTCTGGTTTAAGGACCATGGTATCCTTGTTCTTAATGGGCCAACAAATTCACCTGACCTTAACCCCATAGAAAATCTATGAGATATTGTGAAGAGGAAGATGTGATACACCAGACCCAACAATTCAGAAGAGCTGAAGGCCACTATCAGAGCAACCTGGGCTCTCATGACACCTGAGCAGTGCCACAGACTGATCCACTCCATGCCACGCCACATTAATGCAGTAATCCAGGCAAAAGGAGCCCCAACTAAGTACTGAGTGTTGTACATGCTCATACTTTCATGTTCATACTTTTCAGTTGGCCAACATTTCTAAAAATCCTTTTTTTATTGGTCCTAAGTAATATTCTAATTTTCTGAGATACTGAATTTGGGGTTTTCATTAGTTGTCAGTTCTAATCATCAGCATTAAAATAAAGTGTCTGTGTGTAATGAATGAATATAATATACAAGTTTCACTTTTTGAATGGAATTACTGAAATAAATCAACTTTTTCATGATATTTTAATTTTATAACCAACACCTGTACATGGTTTATTTACATAATGACGGTAATTTCTGGATGTCCGACCCCTGAGCAGTTTTGTTGAGTAGCCCTGTGATAAATGAAATTGTCTATTTTTATTGTACAGTATCTCCAAAAAAAAAAATCTTAAACATGTTATTTTGTCACTTAGCAACACGTCAGAGACATTACCCGTATCTACCACAAAGAATATAACGTGTGTGGGTCTCTCTCCTAACGGGAACTTGGCGATTGTGGTGGACGAAGGTAAAAAAACTTCCACTTATTGAAATGTGAGGCTACGCTTTAACATGGCGACCTAAATGTTTGTGTTTGTGTCAGACAGATGGAGCAGCGCTGCTGGTCAGTCTCATCACTCGAGCCGTCCTTCATCATTTTCACTTTCACAAACCGGTCAGCAGTATCTGCTTCTCACCTGACGGCAGGTACCCATGAAAACATTCAGATCCTACAGCTCCAGTTACATACACGTTGGGACTTTGTGTAAAATGTAAATAAAAACAAAATGGAATGATTTGGCAAATCTTAAAAACCCATATGTTGTTCAAAATGGAACAACGTGAACATATCAAATGTTTACACAAGAACGGAACCATTTTTTTTTTTTTTTTTTTATTTAAAAGGTAAAATCATTTTTATGGCAGCAACACATCTAAAATAAAGTTGTACAAATAAGAAAGAGTTAAAGGAGTATATTACAACTACCATATTTTCTGGCGTATAAGTCGCAGATTTTTTTTACATAGATTTGTCAGTCTTGCGACTTATATACGTTTTTTTTTTTGTCCATATAACGCAATTTTTGACTGATGCTTTAAATTTTGAAGAACTGCAACAGCGAGTCCTCCCTTGCGCGCTCGCTTCACTCGGTGCAGGCGGAGGAACGCTGGAGACGTAGTGGCGGATGGATGGATGAATGATGGATGGATGGATGGATAAATGAATGAATGAATGATGGATGGATGGATGGATAAATGAATGAATGAATGATGGATGGATGAATGATGGATGGATAGATAAATTAATGGATGGATAATTGAATGAATGAATGATGGATGGATGGATAAATGAATGATGGATGGATGGATAAATGAATGATGGATGGATAAATGAATGAATGATGGATGGATGGATGGATAAATGAATTAATGATGGATGTATGGATAAATGAATGAATAATGGATGGATGGATGGATGGATAAATGAATGACAGATGGATGGATAAATGAATGTCTGATGGATGGATAAATGAATGTCTGATGGATGGATAAATGAATGAATAATGGATGGATGATGGATGGATAAATGAATGTATGATGGATGTATGGATAAATGAATGAATTCATGTAAATACAATGGGACGGATGATCAAATAGATAAATTATAGAAAAAATGTACGAATGGATGGATGAATGATGGATGGATGGATAAATGAATGAATGATG
>NC_056520.1:16569669-16572886 GCF_014905685.2 Nematolebias whitei
GATGGATGGATGGATGGATGGATAAATGAATGTATGATGGATGTATGGATAAAGAATGAATTCATGTAAATACAATGGGATGGATGATCAAATAGATAAATTACAGAAAAATGTACGAATGGATGGATGGATAAATTAATGAATGATGGATGGATCTGTTTTGACCATTAAAATAAACTCGACGGGTCAGCGGTGACGCATAATAAATGCAACTTATACGCTGGAAAAGACTGTAATTAGTTAGTTGTCAACTGGTCAGAAAGAACTGAGCATTAAAAGCATTTTTAGTGATGCTGAATCTGCCAAAAATGAAGATGGGCAGAGGTTCACCAGTCTGTGAAAAACCTGAAAAAACGCCTAAAAGTAGTGGAAAAAACATTTAAGATCCTCAGCAGAAAATAGGAAAGTTATTCAATATCTCATCATCTAAAGTTCACAACTGTAAAAGAATCTGTAGAAATCTCTGAGCTCAAAGGACGAGGCTGAAAGTCTATTAGATGTTCGTGATCTTTGAGCCCTCGGGGGGGCCACTGCTTTAAAACCAGCCTGATTCTGTTGTGGACATCGCCGCATGGGCTCAGGAGCACTTCCATAACTCATGGAGTGTAGACGCAGCTCACCATGCTGTCCACAGATGCTGCTTGAAGCTCCATCATATACAGAAGAAGCCGTGTGTGAACACTGCCGTCAAACATCTTTGAAAATGGACTGAGACAAACTGTTCTGTGGTCAACATTTTTTCAATTCTTTTTGGAAACAGCTGACACGGTGTTGTAGTAGGGCTGTTCACGATAATACCCCATCAGTACAGTAAATATATACAGGTTTCAGAACAACATAAGGTTCCATCCAGATTATATATTTTTAGGGAAAGTCTTGCATATTACAGCAAGACCATGTTAAACCTCACACTGCAACGTTACAACAGCATGACTCAGCAGAAGAGCCCAGGTGATCACCTGTCTGCGTCCAGACCTCTCACTAATTAAACAAGAAACATTGCATTTCCTGCAAAAATGCAGTATGAATGCTTGTTGCAGAAGAACTTGCTGAAAAACAGCTGAAATTAGCTAAAGAATATTCTAAAATGTAGCTAAAATGGAAGAACAAGCCTACATTAGCAGAAGAAAGCAGAACGAACCATATTTGCTGAATTAGGATTCAGTTAATCAGAAATGAGCACAAAAATTAGGAAATAAGCTAAAACAAATAGTAGCTGAAATTAGCAGCAACGACAAAAAAACGACTGAAAAGTAGCTGAAAATGCAGAAAGAAGCTTAAACTACCAGATGGAAGTGAAAAGAGCTGAAATCAGCTCAGAATGTAGAATTAGCTGAAAAAGCTAAAATTAGCTTCAAAAGAGCTAAATAGTAGCTGAAAGAGCAGAAAAAGCTAAAATGTGGTGGAAAAACGCTGAAAGCTGAAATTAGCATAAAGAAGTTAATTAGGCTGAAAATGGCAGAAATTAACACGAAAACTGTAAATTTATCTGAAAACAGCTGAAATGAGCTAAAATGCTAAAAAGCTAGCTGAAACGTTACAACAAGCTTAAATTAGCAGAAGAAAGCAGAAAGAACACGTTTGCCTGTTTAGGCTTAAAGAAGCAGAAATGAGCACTAAAAGTGGAAATTATCTGGAAAAAAGCTCGACATTGTCCATAAAAAAAAAGGCTGAAAAGTAGCTAAAACGGCAGAAGGAAGTTTTTTTGTTGTTGTTGATGTTGCTAAATTAGGCTGAAAAACATTGAAATGAGTGCAAATGTAAAAACATTGAAATGAGTGCAAATGTGGAATTAGCCGAAAAAGCTAAAATGAGCATAAGGGGCTAAATAGTAGCTGAAATAGAAAAAATCTAAACGTGCAGGAATGAGTTGAAAGGACAGCAGTAAACGCAGACGCATTCTTAAACGTTCATCTCCGCCGCAGGAAGTTTATTGTGACGAAGGAGAATGTAGCGCTGATGTACCACGCTCCTGGAAAGCAGCGGGAGTTTAACGCCTTTGTTTTGGACAAGAGCTACTACGGTCCGTACGATGAAACGACCTGCGTCGACTGGACAGACGACTCCAGGTGAGCACCGCAACGCAAGAAAGTCATCATGAAAATGTATTGGAGTAAAGCAGAAGCAGTGTTTGTTTGTTTGCAGGTGTTTTGTCGTGGGAAGTAAAGACATGTCGACGTGGGTGTTTGGTGCCGAGCGCTGGGCTAATCTGATCTACTACTCCCTGGGTGGACACAAGGACGTCATTGTGGGCTGCTTCTTTGAGAAGGACAGTCTAGATGTGTGTGGAGTTTTGTTTTTCCTCTCTTGGATGGTTTAAACTGCAACAATCTGCTAATTCATCCCTCGTTCGGGTTCTTCTTGCAGCTGTACACGGTGAGCCAGGACGGGACGTTGTGCGTCTGGGAGAGCGACACGGAGCTGGACGGCCTCGTCCTGAAAAAGGACCTGGACAAACCCAAGTTCCAAGAGGAGGAGGAAGAAGAGGAGGAGGAGGACAGGGTGGAGGGAGAGGAAGGGGAGGTGATCAGAGGGAAAGTAGAAACTCCAAAAAGCAAAACCAAGACCAAGAATGTTCGATACAAGCAAGCGAGCAAGTAAGACACGCGTTTAATTTGATAATGATAACGTTAAAACCTTCAGTGAATAAAAGTTGTGATTTCTTGAAGTTGCTCGCTTCAAACTAAGGTCTCACGATCTATTAGTGCATCCAGTTCTGGACAGGAGATCCTGTCTTCTCTGCTACACTATGGGTGACTAATGCACCCACGCAAATAAACCTGACCTAGACCAAGGCCAGAATAAAGTAGCTTAAAACCCAGTAAACTAACACTCATTAGCTTAAAGCTACCAATTAACAGTCATTTCTCAAGTAGTTTCCAGGTTGTACAACAATAGAATTCAAGTGATCACCAACACATTAACAAAGCTAAAATAATTAGCTTATTTGTGGTAATACAAAAATATTTCAGTCTTCTTTCAAAGCATCAATGAATACATATTGACAACAATGATCCAGAATCAGAATGTGAATTTGTAGAACACATTAGCTGTAACATATTCAGAATAGTAGCAAAGTACATTAAAATAATACATTATACACAACAATTTAAGCACCATTTTATTACAGAATTTTAGCAATGACTAATAGTATTAGCCGCTTTTCAGTGCATTTTCTGTGCTAAAATGCTAACTGAGCACTAGCTACTTTTCAGTG
>NC_056520.1:16572896-16573203 GCF_014905685.2 Nematolebias whitei
GCTTTTTAGTGCATTTTCTGTGCTAAAATGCTAACTGAGCACTAGCCATTTTTTAGTGCATTTTCTGTGCTAAATTGCTAACTGAGCACTAGCTGCTTTTCAGTGCATTTTCTGTGCTAAAATGCTAACTGAGCACTAGCTGCTTTTTAGTGCATTTTCTGTGCTACAATGCTAACAGAACACTAGCTGCTTTTCAGTGCATTTTCTGTGCTAAAATGCTAACTGAGCACTAGCTGCTTTTCAGTGCATTTTCTGTGCTAAAATGCTAACAGAGCACTAGCTGCTTTTTAGTGCATATTCTTTGCTA
>NC_056520.1:16573213-16584298 GCF_014905685.2 Nematolebias whitei
AAATGCTAACTGAGCACTAGCTGCTTTTCAGTGCATTTTCTGTGCTACAATGCTAAAAGAGCACTAACTGCTTTTCAGTGCATATTCTGCGCACATGTTACTCACTGATGCTTCACGGCAATAACAGCGATTTCCGAACTTCACTGCTCACAACTGACGCTCTCTAGAGGCTAATAAACAAGAAATTACTTTTTGGAACTAAATATTTGTCAGAGTTGGATTAAGGTTGATTTTTCTTACCGATTTCCAAGTTTCTCAAGCTACGGTTGTTCTCAAGCCAATTGCAGATACATCAAGCAGCATTGATTCCTTCTCAATCATCTGTCTCCCTCTGTCTGCGGACTGCTGTTTAATATACAGTATTATTTTACATTATTGGTGTTTAGCGTATATCTTAGATCTTTTAGCGTATCGATTAGCATTTGTTTAACATATGTAGTAGTGTATATCCTAGATCCTTATGTACTGTTTCTTTTTATACTTTATATTTTTGCTGTTTTTGGGTGCAACTGGGACAATTTTGTTCCACCTCATGTACCACATGTGAAGCGAATGACAATACTTTGAACCTTGCATCAATTTTAGCTCAGCATCTGTAAAACTCACTCAATTGTCTTTGTTTTTGTGCATCTCATGAACCGCTGGATGGATTGTATTAATGAACAATAAAAAGCATATATTTCCCATTTGTTTTTTGTTTTTTTAGACATTTCTTCAACAAGGAGGGCGACTTTAACAACCTGACTGCTGCTGCCTTTCATAAACAGACTCACATCCTGGTCACGGCGTTCGCCTCCGGGATCTTCCACCTCCACGAACTGCCAGAGTTTAACCTGATTCACTCTCTGAGGTCGGAAACCGGATCACGTATTTAAGTAAACGGCACAATACTCTGCTGTTACGATGTAATTGATTATTTTTTTCCCCTGCAGTATTTCAGACCAGAGGATCTCCTCGGTGGCCTTCAACGGCTCTGGAGACTGGATTGCATTCGGATGCTCGCGTAAGTCTTCCTGTTTTTTTGGGGAGCGGGAATCTTTTTAGGCACGTCACTGTTCAGGTAAATGATGCTTCAAAGGGCTGTGGTGCGATTATTAAACAACTGTTTAATCTCATCTCCTGTGATAATTGGGTTTGTGAATAAACCCCAGGCTGATAAAGTTACTTTTTTTTAATCTCGTGAAACTGAAATACAGACAAGCGCAAACTTAAACTTATTATGACATATCTATAAATACTGATGAATATATTTGAATTCCTATTAAAAAAACTGCACAATTGACATAAGACTAAAAACTATCATAGGCTGCTAATCAATTAGCATGGAAGCTAACTTATCATTGAAAGGTCATGTGATTAGCACCTTGTTTCTCAGTGGAAATTTACACAGATTTATTGCTTCAAAGTCATTTCTATAGACAGTTATGAGAACCATGACTATCTACAAACATTTGACCAGTGCTTGCAAAATTTGACCTTTATGTAAAATGAGTCAATAAAGACTCCATCTAGCAATCCCAGTAATATATCATCTCATATCATCTTGGTAATCTATTTTTAAATCGGAGTTATCTAGCATGTGTCTTCAGAAATAATCCCTTTTTAATTCTAACTCTTATAGTTTTCTTTAAAATTTGACAATTTCTTTTTGCATGCTGAAATGAAATGTTTTAAAATGATATTGTCCTAGCCATGGATGCAAGTGACTCTGTGCTTCTTGTCCTATTGGACCTTACATCTGCATCACCAATGAGATCCTCATTTCTAGGCTGGAGCAGTGGGTGGGCATCACAGGGTCAGCCCCTCAAATGGTTTAGATCCTGCCTCTCTGATAGAACTCTTTGTGTCAACATCAAGGATTTTATTTCAACATCTGCGGTGGGGGGTACCGCAGGGGTCCATTCTCGGTCCTCTTCCCTTTTATTTATACCTGCTGCCACTAGGTGCTATTTTTCGTAAACATGGCATACCCTTTCATTTCTACGCCGATGACTGCCAAATCTACTTCCCTGTGAAGGACACTGGTGCACATTCTATCCAACCTCTTCTTGACTGCTTGGGCTGGACGGCTTTAAATTTCTTAAATTTTAATGAAAAGAAGACTAAAGTCATGTTTCCACCTAATGGCACAATTAAGACCCACTGTATCGACCTTTCCTCTTTAGCCCCGTTAAAGAAACAAATTGTCACTAATCTGGGAGTGATAATGGACCCTTCCATGAAACTTAACAGTCATGTAAACATGATTGTTAAATCCTGTTTGCTTTTTTGTTTTTCAGCTGAGGCGACTGTCTAAATTGAAGCCCATACTGTCCAAAAGTAACATTGAGACAGTAATACATGCTTTCATAACATCCAGGCTTGATTAATGCAATGCTCTTTGTTTTGGAATCAGTCAGACCTCTATTGCTCGTTTACAACTGGTTCAAAATGCTGAAGCCCGATTTTTAACGGGTACAGGCAAAAGCAACCACATTACACCAGTTCTGGCCTCCCGGTTCATTTTCAAATTCATTTTAAAAACCGTTGATATGTTTTTAGATCTTTGAATAGTTCTGCCCCCTCCCATCTCGCTGATCTGCTGCAGCCATATGCCCCACAGCGCTCTCTGAGCTCAGCAGACCAGATGCTTTTAGTGGTTCCAGGCACTCGTTTTAAGCTCAGAAGTGACAGGACCTTCTCTGTTGCAGGTCTAAAACTGTGGAATGAGTTACTACTACATGTCAGGCAGGCTCCCTCTCACAGTTTTTAAGTCATGTTTAAAAACTTGCTTTTATTCCCTGGATTTTGACACTGAGAGTTGATTTAAACGTGTCTGTTCTATAATGTTAGCCATTTAGTTCTTATCTTTACCTATTTGGATCTATGTATGTCCTGTGTCCGTTTCTTGTTTTGTTTCGGCTGTACAACTCTTTGGTCGACCTTGTTGCTGTTTTAAGTGCTTTATAAATAAAGTGGTATGGTATGCTGCTGTAGCTCTGGGAAATCCCTTCACATACTGTTTAGGGTCATTGTCAAGCTTGGGGATTCCTCTTTTTCGAAAGATACAGCTGGAATTCCTGATAGCATCACTCAGACCAATAAAATTTGTTTTAAAATCGGCTCTTCTGTAAACAAAACTATCATGTTGCTAACCCAGGTGGTACGTTTCAACAAACTACGGGTCATTTTTAAGCTTTTGCGATTAAACATTTGAAAATGATAACTCAGTGCTGAAAAATTCCTCTTTGTAACTCGTTTTACCGGCAGAAGTCACAAATTCTTCCAAGTTCAATGATGAGGAAGCTACGGTAGCCCACTCGAAGTTTCAGAGTCACTGATGATTGCGACCGAAGTAAATTTGAAGGTTAGATCAGATCTAGATTTCTATGTTCCAGGAATGGGTCAGCTGCTGGTGTGGGAGTGGCAGAGTGAATCATACGTCTTCAAGCAGCAAGGACACTTCAACAACATGGCTGCCCTGGCTTATTCACCGGACGGGCAGTACATCGTGACAGGAGGGGATGATGGGAAGGTGAGTCCTCCGTTTCACCGTCGGGTTTTCAACCTGTGTCAAATCGCAATACGTATTGTTTGCTGCCAAAACGCTATAAAATATGTGTTTATGATTGTGAATCATTTAAATAACTTTTAATGCCTGTTCAGGTCAAAGTGTGGAACACCAACAGCAGCCTCTGCTTCGTGACGTTCACCGAGCACACCAGCAGCATCACCAATGTCGCCTTCACCTCCAGCGGCTTCGTCATCGTCAGCGCCTCCCTGGACGGGACGGTCAGAGCGTTCGATCTGCACAGGTGATCGTCCCACTCATGTTTTGGATTCTCTCCAGAGCATCAAAGACCTGGCGCAGACCCAGAGGCAGAGCAGGAAGTGGTCTCAGGGTGTCCTTTGTGCTTGTAGGTACCGGAACTTCAGGACGTTCACGTCTCCTCGGCCCGCGCAGTTCTCCTCCCTGGCTGTAGATGTCAGTGGAGAGCTGGTGAGCGCCGGAACTCAGGACTCCTTTGAGATCTTCCTGTGGTCCATGCAGACCGGCAGACTGCTAGAGGTACAAACATTTAGGCCTCAGGCTGATGGAGTGTTTCCAGACTTACTCAAACTGTGCGGCTCCTTAGGTCCTGGGAGGCCACGAGGGTCCGGTCAGCTCCCTGTGCTTCAGTCCTGTTAAGTCCATTCTGGCCAGCGCTTCATGGGACCGGACCGTCCAGCTGTGGGACATGTTGGACAGCTGGCATGCCAAAGAGACACTTCACCTCACGTCTGATGGTAAATGAACATTTTCTTTAGTTAATAGTGTGGATGCTTATGAAGCATTCACACTTCATTCTCGTCTCGCAGTTTTCAAGCTATTTCAACAAATCATATCAAAACGTTCAGCTCTTTCAGGACAATCCTGCTGTGACTTTAGGTATTGGTGCAACTTTAGCTTTTTGAAATATTTAGCCTTTTATGTCACTTTTTTCCTAATAGAAAATGAATTGAGCTCATTTTACATCCTTCAAATCTTTAGATGTGTTTACACCCTTTTACTGCTCCTTTCACATTTTGTTCTGCTTCAGCTTCTTTCAGCTTCCTTGTGCAAATGTTTTTTTTTTCCCAGCTATTTTCAGCTAATTTCTGCTTCTTTTTTCCCGTAGCTGTTTTGTGCTTCTTTCAGATTCTTTCAGCTAACGACAACATTCTTGTGCTTCTTCTAACAGCTTTCTGCTAATTTCAGCTTGTTAATCTCCTTTTAGCTTATTTCTGCAAGTGTCAGCTTTTTCTGCTATTTCAGCTACTATTTAGCTGTTTTTTGTTGTTGCTAATTTTAGCTTTTTCAGCTAATTCCACATTTTAGCACTCATTTCAACTTTTTTCAGCCTAATTCACCAAAATTGTGTTCTCTCCACTTCCTTCCGGTAATTTAAGCTTCTTTCTATTCTTTAGCTACTTTTCAGCTGTTTTTTTGCTCATTTAAGCTTTTTTCAGATAATTTTCACGTTTTTGTGTTCATTTCTGCTTTTTTCACCCTAATTGTTCAAACTTGTTCTTTCTGCCTTTTTATGCTAATTTAAGTTTGTACCTTTTCAGCTAACATTTTAGCATTGTTTAGCTAACTTCAGCTGCTTTCAGATAAATTCATGTTTTTGTGTTAATTTCTGATACTTTCAACCTAATGAACTTCTTTATGCTAATTTCAGCTTGTTCCTTTCAGTTTTTTCTTCTAGTTTAAGCTTTTTCTACTATTTTAGCTGCTATTTAGCTATTTTTATGCTAAATTTAGCTTTTTCATCTAATTCCACTTTTCTAGTTTATTTCAGCTCTTTCCACTTCCATCTGGTAGTTTAAGCTTATTTCTGCCTTTTCAGCTGTTTTTTTTTTTTTTTTCTAATTTCAGCTTCTTCTTTTTTTTTTTTTAGCTAATTTCCTATTTTTGTGGTCATTTCTGCTTACCGAATTAAGCAATTATCTGTTCTTTCTGATTTCTTCTGCTAATTTCAGCATGTTCTTGCATTTCAGCATGCTTTTTAGCTAATTTCAGCTGTTTTCCAGCAAGTTCTTCTGGAATAAGCATTCCCACTGCATTGAAATGCAATTTCTCTGGTTTATTTTCAGTTTGTTTTGACTTGTTTCAAGATGGCTGCCACATCTAATCAATCACCTTTTTAAAAACACAAAAATGGCCAGAATTGCATTTGCTGCATTTGATGCAGTTGATCACAATATTCTACTACAGAGACTTACTGGAGTTACAGGAACAACGCTAAATTGGTTTAAATCATATTTATCTGATAGATTCCAATTTGAAAATGTAAATAATGAATCTTCATCATACACCAAAGTTAGTTATGGAGTTCCTCAGGGTTTAAGTCAGGATCAAGGTGTCTTTATTGTCATTCACGCCACATGTGGTAATTGTCGTGGAACGAAATTGTGTACACAGAGTCCCAGTTACATCCAACAAAAGCACAACTCGTAAAGAAAAACCGTAAGATCTAAGATATGAACTAAGAAATGCACTACACTGAGAATACACTAAGCACAAATAGTACAAAAACAATGCGCCAAACAACAACAGCATGAATAGCAAGTGCTTGGCCCAATACTCTTTACCTTGTATATGCTTCCATTAGGTAATGTTATTAAACAGCATGGGATAAATGTTCATTGTTATGCTGATGATACACAGTTATATTTGTCCATGAATCTAATCAGCTGCTTAGACTACAAGCATGTCTTAAAGACATAAAAACCTGGATGACCCTAAATTTTCTGTTTTTGAACACAGACAAGACTGAGGTTTTAGTTTTTGGACCTGAGAATTTTAGGAATACATTTTTCAGTCTTTCTCCCTCCTTAGATGGGATTAATCTGGCCTCCAGCTCTAATGTTAAATATCTTGGTGTTATTTTTGATCATGTCTTTTATCCCCCACATTAAAAACGTTACTAGAACCGCCTTCTTCCACCTGCGTAATATCACTAACATTAGAAACATCTGATCTAAAAATGATGCAGAAAAACTGGTTCATGCATTTGTCATGTTAGACTGGACTGTTGCAATGGTTTATTATCTGGGTGTCCAAATACGTCTTTAAAACGTCTTCAGTTGATCCAAAATGCTGCTGCCAGAGTCTTAACTGGAGTTAGTGGGAGAGATCATATTTCTCCAGTTTTAGCTTCTCTCCATTGGCTCCCTGTCAAATTCAGAACAGAATTCAAAATCTTACTTCTAACATACAAAGCTCTCAACGACCTAGCTCCATCTTATATTACAGATCTTATTGTTCCAAATTTTCCTAACAGAGCACTTTGCTCTCAGACTGCAGGCTTACTTGTGGTTCCTAGAGTTTCCAAAAGCAGAATGGGAGGAAGATCTTTCAGTTATCAGGCTCCTCTCTGGTGGAACCAACTTCCACTTTCTGTCCATGAGGCTGACACATTGTCCAGTTTTAATTTAAGACTGGGATTAAGACTTTCCTTTTTGATAACTCCTATAGTTAGGGTTGGCTTGTTATGCTGCTATAGGCTTAGACTACTTGAGGACAAGTTGACCTAATTTCCTTAAATGAATTGTTACAGTTGAATAGTTTTCATTTGATATTATTTCTATCTTAACATGTGATTCTTGACCTGCCATTGTGTATCTGTTCCTCTCAAAACCAGCCGGTCAAATTGTGATTTTCTGTCCGGATCTGCTGATAAGTATTCGTTTGCCATTTTTACATCTGCCTGTAAAAAAGCTCTTACAAGACGCTGGTTGTTTCCCCATTCCCCCACTCTCTCATTCTGGATAGATATTGTACATGAGGTATATATAATAGAAGCAATTACCTTTTCCATTCGTCTGAAGAAAAGCATATTCATTAATATGTGGTTTAAACGGGTCACATATGTAAAGCCCTTAAGACCAGATTTTGTAGAGGTACTGAATTAATGATCCTGTGGTGTTTTTTTTTTTTTCCTCTCTTATAGATCAAACAAAGAAGTTGCATATCTCGTAATGCACAAGTTTTTATTTCTTTATTTCTTCTTAAAATATACAGCACATGTTTAGCTATTTCTGTTTAGTAATTCTGCACTGCTGTTAAAAATAAAGAATAATAATAAAAATAAAAAAAACAGCCGGTCGAAGCGGACAGCTGCTTGTCCTGAGCCTGGTTCTTCCTCACGAGGGAGTTTTTCCTTTCCACCGTCGTCTTCGTGCTTGCTCAAGATGAGAGTTCTGCGATGGAGTTAAACTCAAAGCAGTCTGCTCCTCAGATAAATAATGTTCAGTTATTGTTTTTAAATATGAATGCTTCTGTTCAGTGCCCTGAGACGACTTCTCTTGTGAGTCGGTGCTATAGAAATGCACTGAATTGAACTGAAGTGGCGAATTTCACATACAATGCGATACAATTTGTTGTAGCAGCCGAGACTGATACTAAATGCATCAACTCAGCACTAATGAATCGTTCAGTCTTTTTTTTTTTTTTTTTTTAAACGAGTTTTTCCTCTTATGTCGTCATTAGGCGATGTAATCCTTTTTTTGTCTTGCCCCTCAGGTTTGTGTGTGACGTACCGCCCTGACGGTCAGGAGTTAGCCGTGGCCACTCTTAACGGAGAGCTCTCCTTCTGGAACCCTCACACGGCCGCACAAACGGGCTCGGTGGCCGGACGCCACGACCTGGAGACGGGCCGCAAAGACACGGACAAAATCACCGCCAAGCAGTCGGCCAAGGGCAAGTGAGTGGACACTCGGCGGCCTGCCTCTGTGTTGAGCTGAACGGGTTGGACTGAAAGTTTTCGTTCCCTTAAGATCTTTTACGTCGCTGTGCTACTCCGCGGACGGGGAGTCTGTTTTGGCGGGAGGGCAGTCCAAGTTTGTCTGCATCTATAACGTCAAGGAGCAGATGCTCACGAAGAAGTTTGAAATCTCCTGCAACCTTTCGTTTGATGCCATGGAGGTACGAAGTTAAAGGAAGGTTTTATATAAAAGAATAAATTAAGAAAAACAACGCAAGAGTAATGTCGTAAAATTAGGGGCGCACCGATTGCGGCGATCACCGATTTCTAATGAGTCTGACCTGCCGGTTCCGATTTAGTTTTATAACGGACACTGTCAGGTGTTATAAGGTCACAGTGCACCTTCAGTTTTCCAATATTATATTGAAAAACATAAACAATATCCTAGAAACAGTACAAACTGGTTTTAACTGGCCTTGAGGTAGTGCCCTGAAATATAAACGAAGTTTAGACAATGTTGTTAAAACTACAAAATATCAGTCAAATCAGTTTTTCAGCCGATCTGCCAAAATTAAGGAAATCTGGGACGATAAATTTATCGGTGCGCCCCTAAATAAAATACAAATGATGATAAGCCCATATTTTAGTCACGATGGACATTTTTACTACTTTTACAAAAAAAAAAAAAAAAAAAAAGGTTTTCATTTTATGGTAGCAAAACATCCCAAAAAGTTGTGATTTTAAAAAATACGTGGTACAAATAAGAATTTTGCAACTTTTTTTTTTTTTTTTTAAGTCAAGAGGATTAAATATTAAAGGAGCATCTTAGAGAAGCTGAATCTGCCAGAAGTAAAGACGGGCAGAGGATACATATCCTGATGCATGCTCCATAATCCAGGTAGAAAAATGTAAAAAAAAAAAAAAAGTTAAGTCAGGTCCTCTGGATGTTCAACAAACAAAACAAAACAAAAAACGTTTCTACAATTTTTTTCTTGTTGTTTTTTGAACGTCCAGAGGAACTGACTTAACGTTTTTTTTTTTAGAGTCTGTGATGAGCAGTGTCTAGAAAAAGTGGAACAACTTCATAAAAATGTTCCTCAAAAGAAAATAGTGAGAGCTTTCAATATGTCTCCAGATCTTGTGAAGAGTTCAAGAACATGGAGTCAGTATTAGATGCTCGTGACGTTTGGGGCGTCGGGGTCAAGTGCGTAAAAAACCCAGTCTGCACGGACTCGGGAACACTTCCACAAGTCCTCGTCTGTGGACACGGTTCACCGCGCTGTCCGTAAAGCTCTATCATCAGAATCAGCTTTATTGTCATTGCATGGAAGCACGATGAAATTACATTTCAGCTGCCTGCAGTTCAGACCTCCACCACCTGGAAACCTTTTGGTCATTAAACAAAATCAGCAAAGACAAATCAGCTAGAATCTCCTATGTCAAACCAGAATGGGACAACATTCCTCCCACAGTGACTGCTGGATTCAGTTTCAACACTTTAAGTGTTCACCGGGTTCTGTTGTGAATTAAATATGGGCTTATTGGATTTGCGCCTTTTTTTGTTTTTATTTACATTTTAGTCAGCATCCCAGCCTTTGACGTCTTGTGGCTGTGTGATGATTCACTCCCTCTGTAGGAGTTCCTGGACCGAAGAAAGATGACGGAGTTTGGGAGTTTGGCTCTGGTGGACGAAGGCGCCGGAGACGGAGACGAGGTCAACATCAGCCTGCCGGGAGTCAGGACAGGTGTGCGCTGAGTTCGGTCGTTCCCGCTGCACCGTTTTCCTGTCAGCCTGATTGTTGACGGCAGCTTTTGCTCTCTGTGTGTTCCTGAAGGTGACATGAGTTCCCGTCACTTCAAGCCTGAGATCAAAGTCAGCTCGCTCAGGTTCTCTCCGACTGGTAGGTGCACCAGGGACTGGAGGAAATGCATTTCCTGTGAAAATGCAGTGTGAATGCTTATTGCTGAAGAACTTTCAGAAAAACAGCTGAAATTAGCTAAAAGCATGCTGAAATTTAGCTGAACTGGAAGGACAAGTCAAAATTAGCAGAAAAAAGCGGAAAAAAAAATAATTTGCTGAATTAGGTGTAAATAAGCAGAAATGAGCACAATAATTAGTAAACTTGCAAAAGGCTGAAATTAGCACACCCAAAAAAAGGCTGAAAAGTCAGAAAGAAGCTTAAAATACTAGAAGGAAGCGTAAAAAGCTGAAATGAGCTTTAAAAATGTGGAATTAGCTGAAAAAGCTAAAACTAGAATAAGAACTGCTACATAGTAGCTGAACTAGCAGAAAAAGCTAAAACTAGCAGAAAAAAGCTTAAAGGAACATAACAAGCTAAAATTAGCACAAATAAGTTAGTTGGGTTGAAAGTTGCAGAAATGACCACAAAAAACTTGAACTTATTTGAAAACGGCTGAAATTAGGTAAAAATGCTTTTAAAAAAATTTATCTGAAAAGGTAGAACAAGCTTAAATGAGCAAAAGAAAGCAGAAAGCACGTTTGCCCAATTGGGCTGAAAGAAGCAGAAATGAGCCCAAAACGGTGGAAATTATCTGAAATTTGCAAAAATAGTTGAAAAGAAGCGATTAAAGCTGAAACGAGCTTAAATTACCACAAAGAATTGGAGGGAGCACATTTTTGCTTAATTAGGCTGAAAAAGTTGAAATGAGTGCAAAACGTGGAATTAGCTGAAAAAGCTTAAATTTGCTTAAAACAGCTAAATAGTAGCTGAAAAAGCTGACACTTGCAGAAATGAACTGAAAGGAGCACAACAAGCTGAAATTAGCAAAAAAAAAAAAAGCTGAAAAGTCAGACAGAAGCTTAAAATACCAGAAGGAAGCGTAAAAAGCTGAAATGAGCTTTAAAAATGTGGAATTA
>NC_056520.1:16584308-16593807 GCF_014905685.2 Nematolebias whitei
AAAAAGCTGAAATGAGCTTTAAAAATGTGGAATTAGCTGAAAAAGCTGAAACTAGAATAAAATCTGCTACAAAGTAGCTGAACTAGCAGAAAAAGCTAAAACTAGCAGAAAAAAAGCTGAAAGGAGCATAAGAAGCTAAAATTAGCGCAAAGAAATTAGTTAGGCTGAAAGTTGCAGAAAACAGCTGCAATTAGCTAAAAATGCTTAAAAAAAAACTTAGCTGAAAAGGTAGAACAAGCTTAAATTAGCAAAAGAAAGCAGAAAGAGACCGTTTGCCCAATTGGGCAGAAAGAAGCAGAAATGAGCCCAAATCAGTGGAAATTATCTGAAATTTGCAAAAATAGTTGAAAAGAAGCGATAAAAGCTGAAACGAGCTTAAATTACCACAAAGAATTGGAGGGAGCACATTTTTGCTGAATTAGGCTGAAAAAGTTGAAATGAGTGCAAAACGTGGAATTAGCGGAAAAAGCTAAACTTTTCTTAAAACAGCTAAATTATAGTTGAAATAGCTGAAAAAGCTGATACTTGCAGAAATGAACTGAAAGGAGCACAATAAGCTGAAATTAGCAAAAAGAAGTTAGAAGCACAAAAATGTTGTAGTTGGCAGAAAGTTCTTGAAAGGAGCACAAAACAGCTGAACAAACAGCTGAAAGTAGCTGAAATAAGTTTAAATTTCTACAAAGCAGCTGAAGCAGAACAAAATGTGAAAGGAGCAGTAAAAGGTTGTAAACAGATCTAAAGATTTCAAGGAAGTAAAATGAGCTCAATTCATTTTCTATGAGGGGAAAAGTGTCAGAAAAGGCTAAATATTTCAAAAAGCTAAAGTTGCACCAATACCAAAAGTCATAGCAGGTTTGTCCTGAAAGAGTTGAGCATTTTGATTTATGATTTGTTGAAATGGCACAACATTTGTGAACGAGAAAGTTGTTGAAAAAGGTACGGAAGAAAATGGATCACAATAGTGTGAATGTTTATTCACACAATAACCACAGAAGCTGCCCGTAGATTTGCCTGCTTTTTATTCAACCTGTATATTCAGCTGCGACCGATGACAAATATTTATAAAACCTCTGCATAATTAATCAGCCGTCAAGTCACAAAATATTACCGTAAACAGTGTTGTCCTTTTAAGTTATGAAAGTGGTTCCACCCCTCAGGTCGTAGCTGGGCTGCCACCACCACTGAGGGCCTGCTGATCTACTCCCTCGACGGCTCTATGGTCTTCGACCCGTACGATCTGGACCTGGACGTGACGCCGGCTAGCATCCGCAAGCAGCTGCGCCTCAAGGACTGGGCGTCGGCCATCGTGCTGGCGTTCAGACTCAACGAAAACGCTCTGAAACAGGAAGTCCTGGAAACCGTGCCTCACAATCAGAGTGAGTGGGCTTTTAAACTGGCCATGAAGTTTGTGACCTTCAAAACGTGACGAGTCGGCGTTTGTGTTCCAGTCCCGGTAGTTTGCGGGTCTCTGCCCGACATTTACGTGGAAAAGCTGCTGGGCTTCGTGGCGGCGTGCTTGGAGAAGTCTGGTCACCTGCAGTTCTACATGACCTGGGCTCAGAACTTGCTCATGCTGCACGGGCAGGAGCTGAAGAGAAGGTGACGACGCAAAGGCTGCCCTACATTTACAGAAACGTTCTGGTTCTGATTGTCTGGTACTGGTGTTTGTTTTGGGTTTGCAGGTCCGGGTCCATCCTGCCTACCCTGCAGGCGCTGCAGAAGAGCATCCAGAGACACTTTGACAATCTGTCCAAACTGTACGTCGCAACAGTTTCACACCCCAACACATTTATAACAACAAACCAAACTAGAGAAATTGCATTTCCTGCGAAAACGCAGTGTGAATGCCTATTGCAGAAGAACTTGCTGAGAAACAGCTGAAATTAGCTAAAGATCATTCTGAAATGTAGCTAAAATAAAAGAACAAACCTAAATATACAGGAGAAAGCAGAAAGGACACATATTTGCTGAATTAGGTTTAAATAATCAGAAGTTAGCACAAATTAAGAAATAAGCTAAAAAAAAGAAGCTGAAATTAGCATAAAATGGCTAAAAAGGCAGAAAAAAGCTTAAACTACAGATGGAAATGGAAAGAGCTGAAATCAGCTCAGAAAATGTGGAAGTAGCTGAAAAAGCTAAAATTAGCATTAAAAGAGCTAAATGGTAGCTAAAGAAGCCAAAAAAGCTGAAACTTGCTGACAAAAGCTGAAAGGAGCATACCAAGCTGAAATTAGCTTAAATAGTGAATTAGGCTGAAAGTAGCAGAAATTAACATGAAAAACTTAAATTTATCTGAAAACAGCTGAAATTAGTTTTACAAAATGCTCAAAGTAAAGGTAGAACAAGCTTAAATTAGCAGAATAAAGCAGAAAGAACATGTTTGGCCAGTTAGGTTGAAAGAAGCATAAATGAGAACAAAAAAGTGGAAATTAGCTGAAAAGGCTGAAATTGGCGTAAAACAGCTGAAAAGTAGAAAGTGGCTTAAATTACCAGGAGCAAGTGGAGAGAGCATATGTTTGCTAAATTAGGCTGAAATAAAGATTAAATGAGTGCAGAAAATGTGGAATTATCCGAAAAATCTAAAATTAGCATAAAACAGCTGAATGGTATCTGAAATAGAAAAGGTTTAAACTTGCAGAAATAAGCTGAAAGGAGCATAACAAGCTGAAACTAGAGAAATTGCATTTCTTCTGAAAATGCAGTGTGAATCATTATTGCTGAAGAACTTGCTGAAAAACAACTAAAATTAGCTTAAAACTTTCTGAAATGTAGCTGAAATGGAAGAACAAGCCTAAATTAGCAGCAGAAAGAATGCATATTTGCCGAATTAGGTTTAAATAAGCAGAAATTAGCACACAAATTCTGTAAATCAGCTTAAAAACAGCTGAAGTTAGCATTGAAAAAACTGAAAATGCAGAAAGTAGCTTAAATTACCAGAATGAAGTGGAGAGAGCATGATTTTGCTGAATTAGGTTGAAAGAAGTTGAAATTAGCGCCAAAAAAAAGTTAAATTAGCTGAAAAAGCTAAAATTAGTATCAAACAGCTAAATAGTAGCGGAAATAACAAACTAGCATAAATAAGATGAAAGGAGCATAACAAGCTGAAAATGGCAGAAAGAAGTTAATTAGGCCGAAAGTAGCAGAGATTACCACGAAAAACTTTAATTTAACTGAAAACAGCTAAAGTGAGCTTTAAAGGTAGCTGAAAAGGTCGAACCATCTTAAATTAGCCAAAGAAAGCAGAGCTAACATGTTTGCTGAAAGAAGCAGAAATGAGCACAAAAGTGGAAATTGTCTTAAAAAAACTGAAATTGGCAAAAATGGCTGAAAAGTAGCTAAAAAGCAGAAAGAAGCTGGAATTACAGGAAAGATGTGGACAAAGCACATTTTTGCTGAATTAGGCTGAAAAAAGTTGGAAATGAGTGCAAAAAAATATGCAATTAACTAAAAAAGCTTAAATTAGCATAAAAACAGTTAAATAGTAGCTGAAATAGCAGAAAAATCTGCATTTTTGCAGAAATTAGCTGAATGGAGCATAACAAGCTGAAGTTATCAGAAAGAAGTTACAAGCAGCACAAAATATAATAGTAGATATCAGAAAGAATCTAAAAGGAGCACAAAACAGCTGAAGTTAGCTGAAATAAAAGTTTAAATTTGCAGAAGGAAGCTGAAGCAGAACAAAATGTGAAAGGAGCAGTAAAAGGTTGTAAATAGATCTAAAGATTTGAAGGTTGTAAAATGAGCTCAATTCATTTTCTGTGAGGAAAAAAATGGCAGAAAATGCTAAATATTTCAAAAACGCTAAAGTTGCACCAATACCAAATGTCACAGCATCTTTCTGAAAGAGATGAATGTTTTCAAAAACTGTGAAACGAGAAAGATGCTGAAAAATGTACGGGAAGAAAAGGATCACAACAATGTGAATGCTTCATAAACATTCATACAATAAAAGACTAGTTTTATTTTGAAGGGATGTGTATCACCTGCCAACTTTCTTGCCTGATTTTTAAGATAAAATCATCCTACGATTAACAAAATGTTAAAAGTAACGTGATATAAGCGTTGTTTGTATTGGGGATGACTCTCGGCTACTACCACACCAAGTTTTAAACCGTCTGAAAAAGTGACTGAATTAAAGCCGTTTTTGTAAATACGGTCGGCTGCGGCGGACATCTTGGATCTAAAAGTTAATCATTTGCAGACGTACATCCAATTTTTTTCGCCCCAGAAAGTTTCACTCAAACCCTCAAATTGAAACTTGACACATTTTGCTAACAGACAGACGGAAACATTATCTTCTGCCTTTGCCTTTCTGCAGCGGGCGATAAAAATGAACTTTCCTCGAAAACCTTAGTTTATTTAAAGGTTTAGCTGTTCAGAAACTTTGTGTTCCACAGGAAATGGATACACTTGTGTTTTCTTCGCAGCTGTGACTTCAACATGTACAACATCCGCTACGCCGCGGCGCTCGCGAAGCAGAGAGGCGTGAAGAGGTCTGCTGAGGAGGAGGAGGAGGATGAAGGGTTGTCTGAGGAGATGAGCGAGGCTTCTTTGGACGACGCAGACATGATCCTGTAGTCCTGAAGACATCGAACAGTGTTTTTTTTATATATATATTAAAGTTCTAGTCTGATTTTTTTAAAATAAATGTATTTGTAAACCTGCATAAATCTGTTGTTTTTGTCTTGAATTCTCCGATTTAATTCTTTCACGTAACTTTTTTTTTAAATCTGTAGTTGAAGTTTAAACAAACTGGAACAGGAGCTGGTAACTTTGTTTTTCCTAATAATTGTCATTTATTAGAGATAAACGCGTGAATTGAAGTTGACTGGAGATCAATTTGTGGCTAAAACGGTCACAAGTGTCTTTAAAAGATCAAAATTATTTTTTTTTTTATGTGAAGGAAGATCAAAGTTGAAGTCCACAACTACGTTAATTCTTTGAGTTTGACAGAAGTTGGGACGGTTACCCAAATCAAAACTTCAATTGAAACTAGTGTTTCTTAAAGGAATCCATACCACCACCCGCCTTTTGTGCAAGTTTTACACAGCCCTTGGTGGATCAGATGGCGCTTTTCAAGGGTTCCCAAATCTGGTCCTTGAGGAACACCTTGCTTATTTTAGTTGTTTCTCTGCTCCAACACACCTGCTCTTCATTAACGGGCGATTAACCGGCTTCTTCGGAACACGAGGAAGTAATTAAATCACTGCATCAGGTGTGTGGGAGCAGGGAAACAACTAAAGCATGCAGGATGGTGTTCCTCAAGGACTAGGGTTGGGTACCACCACTTTAGATAACTCAGATACAACCACACCAAATTAGGAGTCCATATTCGTAAAATGAATATGTTGTAGCCATTTTTTGTTTCTAAGATCATTTAGCTGTGGTAGCCATTTTGAATTGTATTGACCCCAAAAGCTGATCAGTAATTACCCGTATACATTCAGAAATTAATTTCCGAGTTTCATGCTAACACACAGCTGACTCCAGCAGTTGAGGACAATTTGTTAGCTCTCGCAACACGTGACGAGGATGACTCGGCTACTACCACGCAAATTTTGAGCTCAATACCTGTGATATTGACGTTTTTGTTTATTTTTATTGTTACAAAATTCAATTCAGTTTATTTATACAGCGCCAAGTGACAACAGAAGTCATCGGCGCCGAACAGAAACCTTCATACATAAAAATAAGTTAACTGCTTTGAGTTTAACGCCATCACAGAACTCTCATCTTGAGCAAGCATGTAGGTGACAGTGGAAAGGAAAAACTCTTATGAGGAAGAAACCTTTAGCAGAACCAGGCTCAGGACAAGTGGCCATTGCTTTGACCGGCTGGGTTCGAGAGGAACAGATACACAATGGCAGGTCAAGAATCACATATTGATAGAAATAGTATCAAATGAAAATATAAAATTTTAACAATTTAAGGAAATGAGGTCAATTTGTCCTCCAGTAGTCTATAAGTCTATAACAAGCCAACACTAACTATAGGATTTATCCAGTGGTGTAGTCTACATTTTTGTAGTGGGTATATTGTGCTTAGAAACCAAAGTACACTAGTTAGTACAATGTAATCGTTAATTTATTTAGATTATTTTTAAGCATAATGAACATTTCCAAATTTCTCTGATGCTTCTGTTCGAATAAATGTCCAGTACAACAGTTGGCTTTGTATTAAAAACGTGAAAATAATTGTATACCCACTTAAAAGTGCGTATACAATTATTTTCTAGCGGGTATACTCTGTATGGCCGCGTATCGTGTAGACCACTGGATTTATCAAAAAGAAAAGTCTTAAGCCCAGTCTTAACTTGACAATGTGTCAGCCATGGACAGAAACTGGAAGTTGGAAAAGACATGATATAAAACAACAAGATTTTTAACATTAGAACTGGAGGCCAGATTAATGACACCCAAGGAGGGCGAAAGACTGAAATATTTATTCCTAAGATGCTCAGGTCCAAAAACCAAACGTCTTGTCTGTATTCAAAAGCAGAAAATTTACAAGAGTTCATTTCATTTACAGTTTCAATTGGTTTTATATTTTTTTGTGCTTGCTTTTAGGTGTTGACAATGTACAGCACTTTGGCCAATGGGGTTGTTTTTAAGGTGCTTTATAAATAAAGTTGTATTATATTTTAATTTCAAAGTCACTTTATTGTCAAAAGCTGCAATATGTACAGGACATACACAGGATTGAAATTACATTACTCTCAGACCCCGGTGCAACAATAACCATTTAACATTAAAACATTTATTAAACATAAGCATAAAATGAAATAATAAAAGCATGATACTGTCTGAAATTGTACTATACGGTATAAAAATATTTAAAAAAAAGTATATCTATAAAATAAAATGAAGGTCCTGACATTGATATTTGTAGTGAGTGGCAAAGCAGCATATGAAGTGAATGTACACGGTGTATGTACGAAATCCTTGATATTGGTGTAGGTAAAGTGACATATGCAATAAGACTAGTAAAAAAATATATTTGTATATCAGCGGTAGTGTAATATAAGCAGCAGTGTGAGTATAAACAGTAGTGCAAATGTAAACAGTAGTACGAGTATAAACAGTAGTATGAGTATAAACAGTAGTATGAATATGAACAGTGGTATGAATATGAACAATAATATGAATATAAACAGTAGTATGAATATGAACAGTGGTATGAATATGAACAGTAGTATGAATATGAACAATAATATGAATATAAACAGTAGTTTGAATATGAATATGAACAGTAGTTTGAATATTAACAGTAGTAATTTAGAGTAATTTAGAGCTTTTTTGTGTGTTCATTTTCTAAAGTCGATTAGCATGGTGAGCATCTCTAAAATTGTTGAACTAAAAATGTAATCAGTTGTAAATGTTCATTCAGTGAATACTTTCAGAGTAATTTAATTTGTTTATGTTAAACAGGTCCCTTCACTGACTGAACAGCAGGTGGCAGCAGAGCGCAGAGGTCGCGTCGCGTCTACCTGAACTGAGAAGAAGAAGAAGAACAAGAGGCGGGTTAGCATTTATTTTTAACTAGCGGCTAAGTTAAAATGAGGGACAATAAAAGCCTATCCGAAGCGGGAAAGGAAATACCGGCTAAAAAACAAAAACTAAGCAGTGACGAGAACAGTAACCCCGATTTATCAGGGGACGAGAATGTAAGCACTTTAATGTTGTTTTTATTATATTAAATTAACACTTTAACCGGTTAGCGCCATGCTAAAGCAGTTAGCTAGCATCATTGTCCACCTGCAAGCCTGTGTGATTTAAGTTACCGACTCTTAATAAGTTTATTAACAATATTCCACACAAAGACATCTGTACCTTTATATTTGCTGTAAGCTCAAATCAATCCTGGTTTTCACTGATTTAGCTTCAGCAAGAGGAGCTTCTAATGTAAACAGAGTTTTACCTAAAAACACGTGACAGTTTCTATAAAAGAAGAATGTCGAGGATATGAAATCCTAAATCAAAGCCATAAATACATGTTAAATATACGTCAAAGGTTTTGCAGCTATATGTTTTTATCTGTACATAAACAAAAAAAAGAGGCCTGATCTATTAGAGCTTGTTTTAAAAACTATCATGTTAAAGATGTGTGTACACAATATTTACCCAGTTACAAAAAATGGTTTTGCGTTTTGGTATCGACCGCCTGCATCTTGTTGGATTTTGTAGGATGATGCTGTCAGCGTTGAAAGTGGGAACAACACTGAACGCCCTGACACCCCCACGAACACGGCCAACGCCCCCGGCAGGAAGAGCTGGGGCAAGGGCAAGTGGAAGTCCAAGAAGTGCAGATATTCTTTTAAATGTGTCAACAGCCTGAGGGTGAGGGCGTCCACGGTCCTGAAGTCCTCTCAGCGGCGTAGACGGAGATGAGTCCATCCTGATGATGATGTGTTGTTGTTTGTTAGGAGGACCACGGACAGCCGCTGTTTGGGGTCCAGTTTAACTGGCACAGCAAGGAAGGAGACCCTCTGGTGTTTGCTACAGTCGGGAGTAACAGGGTAACAATACACTCGGATTATCACCGCAGTACGACTGAGCTTTAGGGCCACGCTAGTAAAATAGCTGCTGCAGCCCATCAGAGCGTACCACCTTACTGTGAGCAGGTTCAAAGTCCTGATACTGATAATAATCTGATGCTGATGTGCTCACAGATTAACTATATCCTTATCTGTAAAACCAGTACCAAAGTATAAATTCACAAGATGCTCAACATTCTTCATTTTACCACAGTTAAAATGCGGTAAACTCTGCTTTATCGTGTCCAAGTTCAGATAATATTACGACTCATTTCGCATCGGATTGGTCATTTGCTGACACGCCTACTGGATTGATTGACAGGTCGCGTCGTGGATTCGACTTGTGGAAAAAATAAATGAGAGCTGTAAAAAAAAAAAGTATTGTACGACTTTATTCTCGTAATTTTATGGCTTTTAATTTTTTTGTTTTCTTAGCGTGGCAATGTAATTTTTTTTATTATTATTAGCGTGACCCTAAAGTTCAGTCGTACAGCAGTGCAGCTGCACCCAAACCTGGGACTTTTTTTTTTTGTCTGTTTCCTGTTTCTCATTTACAGACAATATTGACCAAAGTACCAAATGTTTAGCTGCCCCAGATGTAGTAATTTCAGTCTATTGGAGTTGTTTTGATGAATCATCACTATGTTCTTTAGTAGGGGTGCACCAATAAATCGCCACACCGATTTATCGCTGCACCCTTATTGTTTAGTTTAATAAATAATTTGCGTTTGAGTCAAAATAACAAAAATAAAATACCGTATTCTTCGGACTATAAGGTGCAGTTAAAATCCTTTAATTTTTCTCAAAAATCCAGTATATAATATATAATCCAGTGAGCCTTATAATCTAGTGAGCCTTATAATCCAGTGAGTCTTATAATCCAGTGAGCCTTATAATCCAGTGAGCCTTATAATCCAGTGAGTTTTATAATCCAGTGAGCCTTATAATCCAGTGAGCCTTATAATC
>NC_056520.1:16593817-16604446 GCF_014905685.2 Nematolebias whitei
GAGTTTTATAATCCAGTGAGCCTTATAATCCAGTGAGCCTTATAATCCATTGAGTTTTATAATCCAGTGAGCCTTATAATCCAGGGAAGTTTATAATCCAGTGAAGTTTATAATCCAGTGAGCCTTATGGATCAATTCTAGTTGTGCTTACTGACCTCGAACTGATTTAATGTGTTACACGGCGCTCATAAATCTGTCCAAATGAACTTGTTTGGCTTAATACGCCTCATAATCCGGTGCACCTTATAGTCCGTAAAATACTGTACCGAAACAACTTTATTTAAGGTATTTGTTTTTAGCTTTATATTTTTTTTACATCTAAATCTGTAGTGTCTGGGTTGTTCAACATCATAAAAGTTTACGTTGTCATTTTTTTCCTCATCTGGATTATTTAAGATAGTTTATAGACTCATTTTTACACAATAAAAATATATCTTTGGACAGTTTGAGAGTACATTCTACACTTAAGTCTAATGAAAACTACACTGCTGCGCACGTGTCTGTCTGCAGAAAATGTTTTGCTTACCTTAACGTTAGTTTTTGTGTGTGTCTTCAACAGGTAACGCTGTATGAATGTCACTCTCAGGGAGAAATAAGACTCCTGCAGTCCTACGTTGATGCAGATGTATCCTTCCTCCTGCTTATTTGCAAATTAAGCTCCCTGCCTTGTGTCATTTGCTTCACTGAAGTTTTATTATTTCTCTATGTTTGACTATTTGCAGTTAAGCAGAAGTATGATATTTAAAAAAACACCTCAATATAGTTCCAGATGGTTAATATCTGCTAAAACCGACCCAAGTGGAGTTTTGACCCAGATTTTCTTGACTAAACGTGTTCAAAGACAGATGAGAACTTCTACACGTGTGCCTGGACCTACGACACAAACACGAGTCATCCTCTGCTGGCTGTAGCCGGGTCCCGAGGCATCATCAGGGTCATCAACCACATCACAATGCAGTGCATCAAGGTGAACTAGTCGTATAAACAACATGGTTGGTAAAAACAACAAAAACGTGCACTCGTCAAACAACAGATTCAAGGATTCTTCTGTCTTGACTCGTTTGTTAAAGGTTCTGCCTCTGAAGCCGCTTCCCCATTTTGTAGCTTTGTTTCCTTCACTGATGGAGCAATTTTGTTGTTTATTTGTAGGGTTTTTTATCTTAAAGATTTTTCTAAGACTTCAGTGACTCATTCAGGTTTTATTCACTGCAGAGCATTTATAGATGTGTTTTACACAAAACGTCCTCCTTCTTTTCAGATGTTTCGTTTTACAAAATGCACTTTGCTGTTACACAAAGATATGCTGCTGATTGGCTTCAGCATGTTCATTGTCCCCTGTTGCAAAGCAGAGAAGGGAACTGGAAATACCGCCCTCCCGTCTGTGTTGTGAGCTGGATAGCTTGAAAAATAAGTCAGGTACTGGCTTCCATTTTGGTGTGTGGCTGCATCTCGGCGTAAGAAATGTCATTAAGTTGAGCCCATCCACCTGACATCTGGCCTGGTCTCGTTGGCGCCACCATGTACAGATTGTGAGATTATGGTATTGTGGTGTACCTCAAGGCTCTGTTTAAAGTACCCTGGACTTTGATTTACAAAAGTTGTTTTTAAAATTTGTTTAAAAATGAAGTTTGACCTGAAATTTCTAGATTTTTATCCCCCCCCCCCCCCCCCCCCCAATGGCTTTGTAGCGAGGCACATGCGTTTCTTCTCTCTCCCTGTTCTCCTCCTGCTTTTTTGCTCTCTGTCCGTGTATTGGAGTAGCTCCTATTTTTACACATCTTCCAAAATGAAAACTACCAACTGGACTTTTGATGCAAATGACAAAATCTTTTCAACAAAGCGACAGGGTCCTGGAGAACCCTCATCTGCTCAGACGACACTCATGCCGCTGGATATATCTCTGGGGGATGTGGAATGTGATGTAGCTACCTCTGCTATCAATCAAGGACGCTGAAATTGCATATAATTGGATTTATGATAACTGGATCCTGGTTTATCAACATACAAAGAAGATGGCCGCAGCTAATTTGGACCTCGTCAGGCTGCTGCCTTTGTGAAGGTTTGGTTCGTGCTTTGAGGACTCAAAATCAGCTGATTTACGAGCTAAACCGTAAGATGGTAGTGATTTGAATTGCAGGCCACCTGCGATTTTCGGACTCGGTCAGCATGAACACGACCTTGAAGAGGCTCGTAAGCACGGACCAGTAGGATGCACCCTAATCTGGCCATTTCGGGTCTTGGAAGTACCAGTACAGACTCAAGGCTGACAGAAAAATTTTGCCTGAATAAATCAACAATTGTGGCTTATCTGAATCTGACTCACTGGTTGGCCTCGAAACAGGCCGACTTATGAATTTCTCCTGGGAAATGTGTAAACTAAGGAACAGCTTTGTTTTACGCAACTCCCCCTCCAACTTCTGTGAAGGCTTATCAGAACTGTGCCGGCTGATCATCATCTTATCAGAACAATGGACTATCTGTTAGTGCTTCATGGACCGCCTCATCGTCAAATACATATGTAACGTATTCATGAATGTGCTGCTGACAGAGGGTTTTATTTTTATATCTTAAATCATGTCCTGATAGGACAAGGTGTGAAGAGATCTTTTTTGTAATGGCAGTATCCTCTCCTCGTGGCTTTGTCCCTTTTTCTATCTAAAAAATTATTCTGAAAAGGATAAGAAGGCCACGCTCTTAAAGAGCAGCAGCTACGTGCACTTCGTCCATTTTTCGGACGCCTGTACGGACAGATTCTCGTTTTATCTTGGTACAATCATCCATCCATCCGTTATCTTTTACCCGCTTCTTCCATTTTGGGTCACGGGGGTCACCGGTGCCCATGTCCAGCAATCACTGTGCGAGGGGCGTGGTACACCCTGGACATGTCGCAAGTCCATCACAGGTACACATAGAGACAAACAACCATTTGGTACAATCATAATAAAGCTTATTCTGATTCTGTTTTGACAATTCAATTTCAATCAGGTCTCTCTTGTGAATGAGTCCCCGAGGCTTAATGGGATTAACCTGTCTAAATCAAGCTTGAATGAAAATTTCACAATTTACTTTCTGTTTGTCATGACAGACTTAAGTTATCCATTTAATGCACCAATTAATTAAATTAATCAGGTTCAAAGGGTACAGGTGATCTAAACTTTAGGTTGCACTTTAAACCAACGGGATAATTAATCGTGATTTTGTTCGTATTCAGCATTACGTTGGTCATGGGAACGCCATCAACGAGCTCAAGTTTCATCCGAGGGACCCAAGTCTCCTCCTGTCTGTCAGCAAAGGTAAAATAATAAACACAAGCTTTTATCGATAAATACATTTGAATAAAACAAACGAGTCGTTTTGAAATTGAGTCACGTATGTAGCAAATGAGCTGATCTTGGTTAACTTTTACAAGCTGTTTAAAATCATAAAAACAGGTCTTTTGTCCAAGTTGTGTCTAAATAAAGTTTTTTGGTGTTTTTTCTCTCCACAGATCACGCTCTTCGCCTGTGGAACATCCAGACGGACACGTTGGTCGCCATATTTGGAGGTGTTGAAGGACATCGAGATGAAGTCCTGAGCGCTGTAAGAGAAAACCACAGTTTATTATCCAATAAGAAGAACGTTGGATCCCAAACAAAGAACATGACCTCAGGATATAAATACCGTATTTTCTGCCGTACACGTCGCACCGCCCTATAAGTCGCATCAGTCCATATTTTTCAAATAAAGTGGAAAAATCCATAAATATGTTGCTTCGCCGTATACGTCGCATCTATTATTTGTCACCGCTGACGTGTCGCGTTTGTTACGCGTCACCGCTGACAACCTGGAAATGTGGACCGGTGTTTTGACAAAAACCGATGGGCTGCCAAATGGCGGCCACGGGAGTGCACGGGAGGACTTTAACAAGAATTTAACAAGATTAACACTTAAAAATAATTATTTGTTTGCTTGAAATTATATTAAAAGTGTCTCAGTCTAACATTTGCTTAATAAATGCACTTTAATGGTCAAATCAGCTGCATTTAAAAAATAGTTTTGCTGCCTCGGTGCTCCATGAACGTGCAGAGGACGAGAAAAAGGAAAGAGGAACACGGCTCGTTTCTCCGAAATTTTACAAGAAAAGCACCTAAACAATTATTTGTTTGCTTGAAATTATAGCAAAGGTGTGTCTCAGTCTAACATTTGCTTAATAAATGCACTTTAATGGTCAAATTAGCTGCATTTCACCGGGGTGGTGCAGCTGTTTTGACGGTTCCAAGCAGAGAGCAGAATGAAGGTGGAGAGTCTATGGCAGGCCGATTGAGTCATTAAAAGCTGGTGAAGATTCTCAGTCATACAGGACATGGTAAATTCTAAAAAGTTCAAGAAAAAAACAATAAAGTATAAAATATAGTATAATAAATAAAGTCCAGTTGTTTTTGTCTTGAACTTTTTAAATTTGTCATTATAGCCATGTTTACCTATTACATGATACAACAGCATGCCATACAACCATTACTACTCTGCTACCATCAAGTGGCTGAAAGTGGTACTGCTCTTTTTTTATTATTATTTTTTTTTTTTAGTCAGAATGTATGAAAACAGTTATCTCAGCCAAAAATTTGTTTATAAATATGGGAAAAATTCATAAGTATGTCACTTAAGCCTATAAGTCACAGGGCATGTAAATTATGCAAAATACTGCGACTTATAGGCCGAAAAATACGGTAACAATTTATTTTTAAACTAAAAACATTGTTTCGTTTTTTTTTTTCTTTCATGCAGCCTAAAAGTTTATAAAATAAACAGTTTATTTACGAGTGTAAAATCAAAATTGTGTCTTTAAGACTAAAACAAAAATTTCTGGTAAACTTTAAAAATGTTCTTTGGAAAGTTGCGCTGTGATGTTTCATGTTAAAAGCTTTATCATGGAATTAAATATAAATTTAAGCATATTTTAAACTTAACTATCACATCCAAAGAAAAAAAAAAGTTTTACTATTGCAAATAATGACTTTCTGGGTATCTGATGACACCTTTGGAGTTTTACGACCACATCTGACTTTTTAGCTGAGCATCAATATTTTTGATTGATTAGTTATTTTTGTATCACTAATGTCTATCAGCTGTAGCAGCCATCTTGATTTGGGTTGATTAGATGTACATCCAACTTAAAAAAAAACTGGTAACATTAACAGAATTTTAGCCATTTTTGTGTTTTTAAGCTCGGTCAGCTGTGGCGGCCATCTTGAATTGGTCAATATTTGTAAAATTATCTCAATATTTGAGCATTTAACAGAGAGATGTAATTTTGGGGATCCTAACTGAGCTAAAACAGAAAAGGTTTTGTCTGATTTATTTCCAGAAAGTGAGAAAATAAAGGTTTAGTGTTTCTGTGCAGTGTATGTAAACATCTGGTTTAAAGTACCTCTGTAGAAAATACAGTTTCCATTTAGTCGCCTCTTTCACCTTTCGTTCTGTAATTATAAATATTATAATTTACTCATTCCTGGTAAACCCAACTGTTTTATTTATTATTATTATTTATTTTTTACCGTGGTAGGATTTTGATCTGCTGGGTGAGAAGATAATGTCCTGTGGGATGGACCACTCGCTGAAGCTGTGGAGGATCAACTCGGAGAGGCTGCAGAAAGCCATCCGTGGCTCGTACGAGTACAACCCCTCAAAGACAAACAGGTGACGCAATCATTTAGGTTTGTCAAAAGAGTTTAAAGCAAAACAGCTGTTTATAGTTATTAAAAAAATAAAGAGTTATGTTCTCTCCAGGCCATTTGTCTCTCAGAAAATTCACTTTCCCGACTTCTCGACGCGAGACATCCACAGAAACTACGTGGACTGTGTGCGGTGGCTCGGAGATCTCATTCTTTCCAAGGCAAGTGTTGCTGTTTTGAAAGCTTCAAGCTTCTTTTAGTCATAAAAACGGCCGTAATTCTCACCTGTTTCTAAGCTGCACATACTAAATATAAGATGTGCACGAGCTGGTTCGCCTACTGCAGCCGTAACATCCACTCCACAGACTGGGCAACGTCTCCTCTCTTTGTATTTTGAATAAATAATCAAAAATAAAAATGCGCGAGGACTTTGGACTTTTAGGGGCCGAGATTTTGAGTTGCCAGAACGCACCCAGTCAAAATGAAAAGAGTTCCCGGATCTTGTTCCGGCAGGATCCGGCTCAAATTAAGTGTGAGAAAAAAGTAGCGGCTTGTACACCGGCATTTACAGTAAACAAGTCCAAAAATATATATATTTGCAGAAGAAAACGCTAAGCCGCTAATGGCTAACACGACTGTCTGCGTCACACGTCTTCATCGCCTTCCACTTGAAGCGTCCTCGACCAACCACGTCCAGTCACGTGTGGACGTAGTCAGCCAATAGCACGCCAAACAAACTCTTCAGACACGCCCACAACAGACCAGTTGTGAATTTGTTAACACGCTTAATAATAATAATGAATTTAATTTGTAACGCACTTTTCATTAACAAAAATCTCAAAGTGCTACAGAGTGCAACTAAAATCAATGATAAAATCAACTAAAATCTGTGATAAAATCAATGATAAAATCAACTAAAATCAATGATAAAATCAACTAAAATCTGTGATAAAATCAATGATAAAATCAACCAAAATCAATGATAAAAATAAACTGAAATCAATGATAAAATCAACTAAAATCAATGATAAAATCAACTAAAATCTGTGATAAAATCAATGATAAAATCAACTAAAATCAATGATAAAATCAACTAAAATCTGATAAAATCAACTAAAATCTGTGATAAAATCAATGATAAAATCAACTAAAATCAATGATAAAATCCGTGATAAAATCAATGATAAAATCAACTAAAATCAATGATACAATCATGTGGAGGCAGAATAGGCTTGCTTAAAAAGAAAAGTCTTTAAGCCTTTTTTAAAGTCAGTCAATGATTGTGGAGCTCTCAGATAGTCAGGGAGGGAGTTCCAGAGGTGGGGGGCAGCCACACAGAATGCCCGATCTCCCATGGTTCTTAATTTAGTTCGTGGAAGGTGGAGGAGATTACTGTTCTGCGATCGTAGGGACCAGGTGGATGAATATGGAGCAAGAAGGTCCTTCAGATAATCTGGTGAATTTCCGTATAAACACTGAATTCTGTAGGTGACAGGAAGCCAATGGAGGTTATGGAGAATGGGTGTAATATGTTCAAATTTACGAGCTCTCAATAAGATCCTGGCTGCACTGTTTTGAGTATTTTGAAGCTTCTGAAGGTTTTTGCCGGGTATTCCAGTAAACAGGGAGGTGCAGTAGTCGAGCCTGGAGGTTACAAAAGCATGGACGAGTTTCTCTGCATCAGCAAAAGTGAGAGATGGGCGCAGTTTGGAGATATTTCGAAGATGGAAGAAACAGGTTTTAAACAGATGCTTAATGTGATTTTCAAATGTAAGATGAGAGTCCATTTTTATTCCAAGATTTGTAACAGAGGTGGAGAGGGGGATGTCTTGTCCAGAAAATGAAATAGTCGTTATAGTTGAAGTTTGAACCTGGTGAGGGGTGCCAATCAGTATGGCCTCTGTTTTGGAGCAGTTTAACTGAAGAAAGTTCTGAGTCATCCATGCCCTTATCTCCTCCAGGCAGGTAGAGAGGGCAGCGAGTGAAGATGGAAATGACAATGGTGAAGATGATGCTCCAGTCCTGATGTAAAGCTGTGTATCGTCGGCATAACAGTGAAAAGAAATGTACTGATTAATAATTTGACCTAAAGGCAGCATGTAAAGGGAAAATAGCAGGGGCCCTAAAACTGACCCTTGAGGGACACCACAGGAGACACAGACAGTCTGGGACTTGGCATTGCCAAGACTAACACATTCCAGCCTATTGGAGAGGAAATATTTAAACCAGTCCAGGACAGTGTCACAGAGACCGACCTCCACATGAAGACGGTGGAGGAGGATACTATGGTCCACAGTGTCGAAAGCTTAAAGTTGGCGAAACCTAATTTAGCAGAAGCTAATTTAGCAGAAGCTAATTCCGCCAGCGCGTTCCAAAGTGAGCGAAAACGCTAATTTGCTGTTAGCGGAACTGCGCCCACAAATAAAATTAAAGATCATAAAACCGTGTTTGTTTTGTCGCCGCAGTCGTGCGAAAACGCCATCGTCTGCTGGAAACCAGGGAAAATGGAGGACGACATCGACCACATCAAGCCGAACGAGTCCAACGTGACGATTCTGGGGCGTTTCGATTACAGCCAGTGTGACATTTGGTACATGAGGTTTTCCATGGACTTCTGGCAAAAGGTCCAATAACGTTTCTTCCTTTTGTGTGTTTTTATTTTTAACCCCTTCTGGCCGACAAACATGACCTCCGGGTGTTTTCTGTTTGTTTTGGGTCGTTGTGCGTCCACAGATGCTGGCTCTGGGAAACCAGGTGGGGAAGCTGTACGTGTGGGACCTGGAGGTGGAAGATCCTCACAAAGCTAAGTGAGTGACGGGTTTTATGAACAGATGTGGAAAAAGAAAGTTCACCTCTGGAGTTCTAGGGTTTTAAATACTAAACTGATCAGATTCCACCGTGTTGCTAATTATTCAACAAAACTCTGCGTGAAAAACTGTTTCCACCCAGCAGCTGCTGATTCAATGTATTGATTAAAAGATCAACAATAGTGGGATTATCTCTGTTAAAAAAAGCAGGAGTTTTTGCTGCTCTGGAGCATAGAGGTGTGTGTTAACACAACGCCAAGACAGAAAGTCATCAGCAATGAGCTTAGAGAAGCAACAGTTTCCGCCCATCAATGTGGGAAGGGTTCATTCTGTAGAAGAAATGCAACTCGCGTGTGGAAAACATTGACAACAGACGACGGTCTTCCCAGGAGTGGAAGCTAATTCAACCCGAAGGTCAGACCGTGCAATAACCTCTTCTCTGAAAACAACATGGCGGCACAACCTAGGTTTGGAAAGTTTCATCACGAGACTTCTGCAACAAAACCAGACCAAAGGAGAGATTATTACCCAGAATGCACAGCATCAAACCAGCTGTGAAGCACGGTGGTGGATGGCTGATGGTTTGGGCTCCGTGTAGTCACTGAGTCGATCTAAACTCCGCTAGACCAAAGGGTTCCAGAGTCTGATGTGAGAACATCTGTCCAACAGCTGGAGCCTGATGATGCAATAACGACCCCGAGCACAGCAGCTAATCAACAACAGAGTGGACGTGCTGCGACGGTCAATAACAGCACTGAGAAATCTGTTCACTTGAGGTTGGATCTGCAAACGTTTAAAAGTATTTTTATTTTCTCCTGATCCATAAAAGCTTCAAACGGAAAGAGGGTGTACTTTCTTTTTCTGACGACTGTAACAGACGTGTTCCTGAGCAAAAACAGGAATTTATTCACAAAGTGTGGTTGTGATGTGTGTGTGTTCAACTGGAACCTGTTTTCAGGATGAAACAAAGTGGAATAGAGATGAGTCTACGTTTTGCTGAATTTTCATGAGTGCCTAATAAAGGTTTCCGTCGGGCTCTAAACACCTCATTGTTGCGTATTAAGCATTCACACTATTGTGATCCTGTTTATATTTTTATCCTACAGTTACTATCCCTGGCGTCTTATCTCGTCGTTTTCAGGCTATCAAATCTAATATCGAATCATTCAGCTTGTTCAGGAGAAGGGCGCTGTGACTTTTGGTATTGGTGCAACTTTAGCTTTTTGAAATATTTAGCCTTTTCTGACACTTTTTTTTTCCTCATAGAAAATGAATTGAGCTCATTTTAAATCCTTCATATTTTTAGATCTGTTTACAACCTTTTACTGCTCCTTTCACATTTTCTTCTGGTTCAGCCTTTTTCAGTTTCCTTCTGCAAATTAAAATTTTTTTTAGCTACTTTCAGATTATTATTTTTTTCAGCCGTTTTTGCACTTTTCGGAATCTTTCTTCTAACTACAACATTTTTGTGCTTCTTGTAACTTCTTTCGGTTAATTTCAGTTTTTTTTTCTGCAAGTTTCAGCCTTTTCTATTACTTCAGCTACTATTTAGCTGTTTTCATGCTAATTTTAGCTTTTTCAGCTAGTTCCATATTTTTGGAACTTGTTTCAATGATTTTCAGCCTAATTTGGCAAAATTTGCCCTCTTCACTTCCTTCTGGTAATTTAAGCTTCTTTTTGCTTTTTGAGCTACTTTTCAGCTGAGTTTTGCTAATTTCAGCTTTTTTCAGATAATTTCCACTTTTTGTGCTCATTTCTGCTTCTTTCAGCCTAATTGAGCACTATTGTGCTCTCCACTTCCTTCTGGTAATTTAAGCTTCTTTCTGTCATTTCAGCTAATTTTCAGCTATTCCCTTCTAATTTCAGCTTTTTAGCTAATTTACTAATTTTTCTGCTCATTTTTGCTGATTTATACCTAATTCAGCAAATATGTGTTCTTTCTGTTTTCTTCTGCTAACTTTGGCTTGTTCTTCCACTTCAGCTACATTTGAGCACGTTTTTAGCTAATTTCAGCTTTTTTTTGTCAGTTTCTGCCTTTTCTACTATTTCAGCTACTATTTATTTGTTTTCATGCTAATTATAGCTTTTTCAGCTAGTTCCATATTTTTGAAACTTGTTTCAACAATTTTCAACCTAATTCAGAAAAAATTGCGCTCTCCACTTCTGGTAAT
>NC_056520.1:16604456-16611199 GCF_014905685.2 Nematolebias whitei
GCGCTCTCCACTTCTGGTAATTTAAGCTTCTTTCTGCTTGTTTTTTTTAGCTACCTCTCAGCTGAGTTTTACTAATTTCAGCTTTTTTTTTCAGATAATTTCCACTTTTTGTGCTCATTTCTGCTTCTTTCAGCCTAATTGGGCAAAATTATGCTCTCCACTTCCTTCTGGTAACTTAAGCTTCTTTCTGGATTTCAACTAATTGTCAGCTATTTCTTTCTAATTTCAGTTTTTTTAGCTGATTTACTAATTTTTCTGCTCATTTTTGCTGATTTAAACCTAATTCAGCAAATATGTGTTCTTTCTGCTTTCTTCTGCTAACTTAGGCTTGTTCCATTTCAGCATGTTTTTAGCTAATTTCAGCTGTTTCAGCAAGTTCTTCAGCGATAAGCATCCACACTACATTTTTGCAGGCAACACATTTTCTCTAGTTAGCTTTGCTCTTTGTTTTTTCCACAGGTGCACCACACTGACGGTCCCCAAGTGCACGTCGGCCATCCGACAGACCAGCTTCAGCCGCGACAGCAGCATCCTGATTGCCGTGTGCGACGACGCCTCCATCTGGCGCTGGGACCGACAGCGCTGAGACCCGTCTCCTGTCGCTCCTTCTGACACACTGCAAGAAAAAAATCTGTTCGAAAATTACACCAACGTACGGTTTTATAAAAAAAACAAAAAGATTTTTTAAAATCTAATAAGGCTGGAGTTTATTAATTAAAATAATGTTTTGAAATAATTTGTGCCTTTAGATTTTCTATGCATTTACTAAAAAAAAAAAAAATGCGTCTGATTAATTTAAAATGTTTTTAAAAAATGTTTTTTCTTGCAGTGTGTCCTTTTATTTTAGTTAGATTTTGTGTCGTGTATTTTATTTTAGTGTCAGATTTGCTACTTTCTTCATATAAAATATTGATTTGTTAATTTTTTTTGTTTTGAAGTTAAGTCTTCTGAACCACAAAAAAAGATATGTCAGGTCATGTGGACAGATTCTTCTAAAGTAAATCAATAAAAAAAGTTTTTGTAACTTTGTGTCTAAGACTATGAATATTACTTATTTTGGTAATATTATAAAAGTACAGAAGTGCATCAATGCCACAACAAAAACAAATTATAAAGTTGTCATTATTTTTCATGCTATTAAATGTTTTTATTTTATTTTTAAGCACAAAAGAACATTTTGGAAAAGTATTTTGTACACAAATAATGTGATAATTTGATAAAACGTGAAAATAAATTGCAAGTAGCACGAATCGAACGGCAAGGTACGGATACAATTACGCACCCTCATTACTGTTCTGGTCCAAACATTTCCTGCATCTGGTTCAGCTTTATGAGAAAATGTTTAAATTCTCTAAACGTACTGCTGCGACCTGCACACTGTGGATAAAATTAGCAAGAAAAGTGCTGGAAAAACGAGATTAACGGGTTTTGGGCACTCTTTGGAGCTCTACATCGGAGTTAATTTACATCAGGAACATTTATTTAAAGTCACAAAATGTTTGACTTCATGTGTCTGAACAAGCCTTTTCATGACTTTTTAAAACAGTTTTGAAGAAGTTTTAGGCTAAAAATCATAACTTCTGCCAAGAAACTCATGATTCTTGATGCATAAAAATAAATCTGTTGAAAGACATTTTGGTCTTTTACTTTAACAGCCGATTTTTCATAGGTGAGCCACAAGTCCTACATGTAGGACTTGGTTTTTTTGGGGTTTTTTTTGCTTAAATATCCCCAGAATCCAGATTGCACACTCGAGGTGTCATACAATTAAGTAATATTTAGATACTTTTACAGAAGTGGAAGAATGTTTTGAACATCCCACATCTATGAAAACTGCAGAAACAAAAAGTTTGCGATCGGGACCATCGATCTGCTGCTAATGGTTCAAGACTTTATCTGACAGTTTTTCTGCAGTTTGAGGCTTTTTAGTCAGTTTCTGTCTGTTTATTCTATGACGGAGCTTTAGGGCCATGCTAAGAAAAAAAATTTAAAGCCATAATATTACGAGAATAAAGTACGAGACTTTTTTTTTTTTTTACAGCTTTTTTATTAATTTTTTTCTCACGAGTTGGATCCGCAACACGACCTGTCAATCAATCCAGTAGGCGTGTCAGCAAATGATCAATCAGAAACTAAATGCTCCGTAACTTAACAAGATGCTCAACATTCTTCATTTTACCACAGTTTAAAATGTAGTAAACTGCTTTATCGTGTCCGAGTTAAGATAATATTACGACTCATTTAGCTTCGGATTGGTCATTTGCTGACACGCCTACTGGATTGATTGACAGGTCACGTCGTGGAGCCGACTCGTGGAAAATAAAGCTGTTAAAAAAAAATTCTCGTACGACTATTCTTGTAATTTTATGGCTTTTAATTAATTTTTTTTTTTTTTTGCGTGGCCATAAAATTCCGTCGTAAACTTCAGGGAGTGACAGGTGTTTTATTACCATGGTTACTATAGTGAGCTGCTCATAGCAGCTGCAACGTTTATTTACATCTTGGTTGCACTTTTTTATATTATTCATGCATCAAAATATGGACACCATCCTAAAAATTGTAAGGTTTTTTTTTTTTTTGGCTGAGGTGGCAGTAATGTGCTTCCGTACATAATTTATTAAGTGAGAAAACAGAACATTTATATTTACATATGTAACATTTTACAAATAGCAATCGTTGTGTAGATATATTTGATTTATTGTGAATTTGTAAAAATTCACGTTTTTCATGTTAAATTTAAAATAGTAACTTTTTGCTCCTAATGAAAAATAGCTACTTTACGTTAATGCGCTCACTTCATGAAGCTGATGGTTTTTTTGCGCAGATTATTGCGTAAAAAATGACGTTTCATGGCGTCGCGCGCTTCCTTCGTGCTTACATCGCGGGCAGAGCTCTTTCTGGACTTTTGCCCTCCGACGCTGACTTGGAAAGATAAGACAGAAAGCGATATGTTCCCCTCGAAGTCGCCCCAGAACCGGTCCGGGTTTGGGTCGGAGCCAGCATGCGGGTCCCGGGAGCAGATCTGTCTGGTGGAGTGCGCGTGTAAACCGGAGTGCACCTGCGGGGAATCCTGCGGGAGGAGACCGTGTGCGGCAGAACTGAAGGTAGGTCTGCGTTTATGCACTGATTACCTTCACACGTCTTTGAGTTTAGTTTCAGTCCAGAACCAGAACTTTGTCAGAAAACGTTGTTTCCAATCACTCGTCCTGTGCACGAGTTTCAAGCTAAATGAGGTTTTAATAAATTGACCCGCTCTGTTTTTGTTGTGTTGTTCCTCTTTCTTGCCGCTAGAGGGCGCAGCTGTGAAGCGACCATTAAAACACCTGATTGGCGACTGGACTAGTCAAAATTATTTATAAAGCACGTTTAAAACAGCAGCTGTTACCAAAGTACTTAACAATAAGATCAAAGCAGTAATTAAAGAAAAAACAAACAAACATGTAATTAAAATACGGTGGCCCTAAGGTGTAAATGAACATCATTAGAAAAAACAGAATTACATTAAGCCAAAGCGGAAGTGGCCGAAGCGGAAGTGACCCAAATCACATTAGAAAAGACAGAATTACATTTGAAAAAAAACGGAATTACATTAAGTAAAACAGGAAGTTTTTGTAGTTTTATGCTGTTATTTATAAAGTAAAAAAAAAAAAAACCTTCCTGTTTGGCTTAATGTAATTAAATTTTTTCAAATGTGATTCAGTTTTTTTCAAATGTAATTCCATTTTTTTCAAATGCAATTCTGTTTTTTCTAATGTAATTCTGTTTTTTCTAATGTGATTCTGTTTTTTCTAATGTGATTCTGTTTTTTCTAATGTGATTCTGTTTTTTCTAATGTGATTCCGTTTTTGTTTTTTTACGCAACTCCGTTTGTTCAAATGTAATTCCATTTTTTCAAATATGATTCTGTTTTTTTCAAATGTAATGCCGTTTTTTCAAATGTGATTCCGTTTTTTTTTTTTTTGGTTGTGATTTATTTTTATATTTTTTTTCAAATGCAATTCCGTTTTTTTCAAATGTTGTCCATTTACACTTTAGGGCCACCGTACAAACGCATCAAAAATAAAAACAATGAGAAACAATGAGATGGTAAATCAAATCACACTGTGTTAAATGTCACTAAATGCAGGGGTGTTTTTAGGAGAGATTTTAAAGCAGGGATTGAAGTGTCCAATGTTGAGGGCCAGATTGATGGAAAAAGCCCGATCTCCTCTGAGCTTCAACCTGGCTTTTGGTACAGCCAAAACCAGATGATCTCAAAGCCTGAGAAGGAACATATGATTGAAGTAGCTCAGAGAGATATGAGGGTGCAAGGTCATTTAGGCACTTGAATGTCAACAGGAGAATTTTAAAATCAATTCTGACACGCACAGGGAGCCAGTGAAGGGAGGACAAAACCGGTGAAATACACTCAAACCTACGTGTTCCTGTTAGGAACCGAGCTGCAGCATTTTGAACGAGCTGGACACCTGACTGACCCCAACATAAAGCGCGTTACAGTAGTCCAGCCGAGTTGTAACAAATATGTGGACTATTTTTTTCAAGGTCAGACCTGGTCAACATGGACTTAAAAAGTTTAGCTATCTGCCTTAACTGGAATAAGTTTTTCTGCAGAACAGAGTTAATCTGTTTGTTAAATTTAACGTCAGAGTCTAAAACCATCCCAAGATTCGAAACTGCTTAAGATGTGGCTCAAGAGAGTCAAGGTTTAGAGGAACAGATACAGGGACTAAAGTTTAACCATTGAGTCCTGTTTCATTACAACTACCACAGCACACTGTCAGTGGTGAAATGAACAACACTGGTGCAGCAATTTCCAGTCAGGTCATTTGGACAGTTTCTTTTTTTTTTTTGTGACGAGACATTTTGCCTTCCATCCAGAAGGCTTCATCAGTTTGAGGAAACACCAAACAAAACTGCTTCTCCCCCAACAGCTCATTTCAAACTTTGGAGTGAGCTGTTGGGGGAGAAGCAATATTGTTTGGTGTTTCCTCAGACTGATGAAGCCTTCTGGATGGAAGGCAAAATGTCTCGGCACAAACAAAGAAACCGTCCAGATGACCTGACTGGAAATTGTTGGATGTTATACCTGCATTATTGAGCATGGACTTTGGTGAACAGCACTGCTGGTTTTTAAAGACAAGAATAAGGTGCACAGGGTTGAATTTACAGATCAAATTATGCAAATATATTCGTACATTTCTGGCGTAACACCACCCCAAAAAAAATTGCTTCACCGAGAATTTCCTAATAACAAATAATGCAAATTATCAAACTAGATAACTTTCAGTCTACACTTAGTTCTGTGTGTTTTCCAATTGTTTAAATAATTTTTATTAAATAAAAAATTGTGTGAGGGGGATGGGGCAGGGGGCACTGGTAAAGCTGTCATTTTTAACCCGAACCCAAAACTCGGCCCGGACCGACCCAGATTAGGGCTGGGCTGTTATAATGTGATTAATGGGCAGGCTGGGCTGATCGCGGGCTTTTAATTAGGTCAGGATCAGCCGCGATCCAATTATATGAAAACATGGCCTGCCATACTATCACCAGCTGCATGCGGCCATTACACCGTGAGCTGACCGGCCTTGAAAGAGGTAAAAAGTTCAGTTAAGCTTCAGATGGGACTGTACTGCCAGGCAGCGATCCATCGCCCAAATGGGCGTTCATTCAGCCGCTGCACTCGGCAGACGCGCACGGCCGATGATCCAAACAGTTGCGATCCCAAAGTAGGCGCATGTGTCAGAGCTGTCCGCGTGTCTCAGTAATTCAGAAGAATACAGGCAGTTGCAGGGTTTAAATGCTTTTTTATGGCCATGAAACGACAAACACCCCGTCAGCTCTGAAGCTGTGCCGCTTTTATTCAGCTGCGCGTTCCCGACCGTTAATAACTAATTAAAAATGTCAGTTTTTTTATGGGTTCGGACCTGTAATTACTGTTAATTTGTCGGGTTGGGTGGGGTTCGGAAATTATGACTGCAGGCTGGGGCCGGGTCGGATCAGATATTTTGGGCCCGAATACAACTCTAGGCACTGGTACTAGTTCTTCACTTATTTACATCTATAGGGCAGCATTGGCGGTGTGTCCTTTGACTCTTTTGAACGGCACTTTACAACAAACGATGGGAACAGATTCATAGGCAACCTTTTTTCTTTTTGGCTCCTGCACTGTCACCCTTCTGGTGTACTAGTGATAAACTAGCAAATTCAAGGCTTCACAAGAGCCTTCCAAGTTACCCCAAACCTGAGAGGTCAGGAGGATATTTTATAACGGAGGACATCATGACGTCCTGACCCGGGATACTTCTCTGTCCCTAGTTCTGGAACCCTCGTTGGGATCAGCGAGGTGAGCTGACCCAGGATTACATCTCTTGTTGCTCCCCAGTGCTGTCAGAGCCCCCTGAGCCGATAGTGCTAACCGCAACTCCAGAGCCAATTGAGTCTCCAGAGTCTGCAGAGTCGCCCTCTGAACCTCCAGAGTCCCCAGAGCTGTTGGCTAAATCTGCAGACTTCCCAGAGTTGCCGGTTGAATCTCCAGAGTCCCCAGAGCTTTCTGTGCTACCATCACTGTCTTTATCATCTGCAGCTCCTCCAGAGTGTGGGCCCTCTAGAGTTTCCAGGATCTCTGCCTTTAAAGTTTCCAGGGTCTCCGTCTTTAGAACCTTCAGCGTCTCTGTCTTCAGGGTCTCCTTTAGAGCCCTTGAGGTTTCCGTCTTTAGAACCTTCAGCGTCTCTGTCTTCAGGAT
>NC_056520.1:16611209-16615994 GCF_014905685.2 Nematolebias whitei
TCTTTAGAACCTTCAGCGTCTGTCTTCAGGATCTCCTTCTTTAGAGCCTTTGAGGTTTCCGTCTTTAGAACCTTCAGGGTCTCTGTCTTCAGAGTCTAGCTCTTCAAGCGTCCAAGGCTGCTCAGACAGTGATTTCTCAGTTGGTTATGGATGACTCTCTGTCTACACTTGTCTGGATGCACCACAGGCCATTTATCTTGAAGTCCTGTCCTCCGCATAGACGTGCTAATGCCAGTTCATTGAATTTTATTTTTCTAGTGGTTAACTACCGTTTTCCCAGGTTGGATTACCTGTGGATTTTTATTTTTTTAATTTGGTTTTCCCTCTGTCCTGATTCTCCCATCCTTCCTCATGAGTTAGTGTTATTTTATTTATGGGTCATCTGGTGACGACCCTTAGAGAGGGGGTACTGTCAGAATCCATTTATCTGTTAGTTACTAGTAGTCTTTTATGTTACGGTATGAAGATTTTAATGTGATTCTTGCGTTTTATTTGTGTTCCTAGTATTTATCAGTTTCCCTAGAGGTTTATTTATTTATTTTTTGTGATCACCTCTCCTTAGTTCTGCTCTGGCCCCGCCCTCTCTCACCTGTTCCTGTTGTCGTCTTGTCAGGTGTTTGGGATTCTGTTCAGTAGTGTTCCCTTTTTATTCTTTGTGGCTCGGTCCGTTCCTCAGTTGAGCAAAAAGCATTGTTTAGATGCAGCCTGGTCCTCCTTGTGGCCTTTGTGTTGAGAGAGCTCCGGTTCACTTTTGAAGATCTTCGCGTGTCTGTATTCTGGGTCCAAACCATCTTCATACTGGGACATTTTCTCCAACATGGTAAGCATAGGTAAACGTATGGATTCCTAAGGTCTTGGTTGGGGTTTTAGTGCAATGTGATGAATATATATGCACGCAACAGTTCTTCAGTTTTATAATCTTTAGATTTATTTCTCAGAGTTTTCCCAGAAAACTGTTTTTAATTATTCAACTTAGACGTAATAATTTTTAGGCATAAAAATAACTTTCCAGGATGGCCAGGTCTTGTAGACGAAGGCGGTTTTAGGTACTACTTTAGCTAACAATTCAAGAAAAACCAAACAGTCTATGAACAAATTTAAAGAAGGACAGTCAAAGTTTCTACAGAAAACTGTACAGTGGGTTGAAAGCTGAACATTTTAAATGACTCTTCAGGAGGAAATGCAGGAAAGGGTTGCTCTAAAGATAAAAGTAAATAAAATTCAGAAACGCTGCAGACTTCCTCATCCTGAGCGCATTAAAAGAGAGAAAAGTGATAAATCAAACCCTGACAGTCAACCTGCGGACGTCCAGGTTAAATGCTTCTGCTTTTTGTCTAGCAGCTTGTTTAAACTGTATTTTATTTTACCAACACCCTCAGGATCAGGGAAATGTTAGTAATGGTTGTGATGCTTTGTCGGAATTATTACGTGAAGGTTTTGCAGGATTCGGAGATACAGATCTAATATGAGTGCCGGATCAAGTGGGCCCTAAACCACTTATGGTGACTTCATCCATCTGGGCTGTTTTCAGAATCTAAATGTTTCCTAATTTAGTCTTTCCACATTATTGACCTCGGCTGCAATAAATATTAAAGTGTGTTGTTTTAAAAAAAAAGATCAACTCAAAATATATGTTCCTTGAACTGGACTATAATTGATTTAAATAAATTGAGCTGATCTGGATTGTTAATTGTCTTGCTTTACGTGGAGGAACCAGTAAGAAATAGAGAAATTGCATCTCCTGTGAAAATGCATGCTTATTGCTGAAGAACGTGCTGAAAAACAGCTAAAATTTGCTAAAAAAATAAAATAAAATGCTGAATTATAGCTGAAATGAAAGAACAAGCTTTAACTAGCAGAATAAAGTAGAAAGAACACATTTTTGCTGAATTATGTGCAGAAACTAGCACAAGAATTAGGAAATTAGCAGAAAAAAGATGGAAATTAGCAAATACCGTAGCTGAGAAGTAGCTGAAAAGGCAGAAAGAAGCTTAAACTACCAGAAGGAAGCAGAATGATCAGCTAAAAAAGTTAGCTAAAAAATGTGAAATTAGCTAAAAAGGCTAAAATTTGCATAAAATAGTTATAGTAGCCGAACTAGCAGAAAAGGCTGAAACGAGCAGGAAAAAAAAGCTGAAAGGAGCATAACAAGCTCCATAATCCATAACAAGAGATTGAAAGTAGCAAAAGTTATCATGAAAAATTTGAATTTATCTGAAAACTGCTGAAATTAGCTAAAAATTCCAGCTGAAAAGGTTGAACAAGCTTAAATTGGAAGAAGAAAGCAGAAAGAACACGTTTGCCTAATCAGGCTGAAAGAAGCAGAAATGAGAATAAAAAAGTGGAAATTATCTGAAAATAGCTGAAATTAGCACAAAAACAAAACAAAACCTAAAGCAGTTAAAATTTCAGAAAGAAGCTTAAATTAGCAGAAGGAGGTGGAGAGTGCACACATTTTTCTTGGATTAGGCTGAAAAAAGTTGAAATGAGTGCAAAAAAAATGGAATAAGCTGAAAAAGCTAAAATTAGCACAAAACGGCTAAATATAGCTGAAATATCAGAAAAAGCTGAAACGTGCAGAAGTACGCTGAAAGGAGCATAACAAGCAAAAGAAGTTAGAAGAAGCACAAAAATGCTGCAGTTAGCAGAAAGAAGCTGAAAGGACCACAAAACAACTGAAATAAACAGCTGAAATCAGCTGAAAGTAGCCGAAAAAAAGTCTAAATTTGCACAAGGAAGCTGAAAGAAGCTGAAGCAGAACAAAACGTGAAAGGAGCAGTAAACAGATCTAAAGATTTTTGAAGGATGTAAAATGAGCTCAATTCATTTTCTATGAGTAAAAAGTGGCTGAAAAGGCTAAATATTTCAAAAAGCTGAAGTTGCACTAATACCAAAAGTCACAGCAGGATTGTCCTGAAAGAGCTGAACGTTTTGATTTACGAGTTGTTGAAATAGCTTCAAAACTGCCGTACGAAAAACGTACGGGGGAAAAAAAAAAGGATCACAATAGAGTGAATGCTTCATAAACATTCACACTATTAACGGTAGTTTGGAAGATGATTTGGTGTTTCTCCAGTCTTTAAATTGCTGAAATGCCTTAAGCTGCATGAAGTTCTCTGGTTCATCTTGTACTTTTGGTTTTTGAGCAACCTTTTTTTTTTTTTTCTGTCCTGTATAGCTTTGATTTATTGATTTAATTTAGTTGTACTTTGAACAGCAAACAGTTCCGTGTTTGATTTACTCTGTTTGTTGTAACTCTCTGTTCCCAGTCCAGGGTTTGTTTGTCTCCATTAAAAACATTCAGTATAAGCAGAATTTTTTGTGTATAGTTGTCTGGATGCTTCAGAATCAGTTAATGTTTCGTTTTTCTAAAAGTAGGTTTGATTTTGAGTTAGACCCGTATGTTACAAAAAATGTTTTGTTTCCTGAAGTTTAAATGTCAATTAATGTTTTACTCATTGAATCCGTTTAAAATGTTTATTAGACGTTATTAAAAAGATGAACTACAAATTTATTTATTTATTTAGGTCTTTTGTGCTCTTTGTTTCAACTCCAACTATTCCTCTATTTAATTGGATGTAATTCAGCTTGGCAGAATTTTTTTATTTTTTAATTAATTTTAAAAAAAATCACAAATAATTCAATCAAATCAGAGTTCTTAGACCTGTGCTGTAGAAAATTGAATAAATACATAAATAAAATGTGCCTAAATTTTGAGTTCAATAATTAAAAACAAAAAAATTGTAAAACCAACATTAATAGAAAAATTAAAAAATAAAATCTCAAAGAATTTAATTTAAAAACAGAAATGATATAAATTTAGTCTGGGTTTAGAAACTAAAAAGGTTTAACAGGAAAGAAATGTGCTTAAAAATTAAGAGTTAACTTTTCGGTGACGAATGTTATTTTTGCTGATGTCAGTAATTCATTTTATTAATTAAAAAGTGTTTATACAGACAATGTTTGAACAAAATCAAGCTTCTCAAACATCTAGAAAGCTAAACAATTTTTCTGCTCCGACAGTTATTTTTTCATATAATCCGTGTAATAACAAATTTAGTAGAACTATATATCAGTTTGCAGTCGGTATGGAGCCCCATAAATGCCAAATTCTTTAGTATGGGACACCATTCTTCATGCACACAGGTTAGCCTTTTGTGAATACAGTAGTCCCTCGCTACTTCGCGGTTTTTCAAAGATTGGACATGACACATGACTGACTGAAGGATGAGCCACACGATCAGCATGGATTTTTTATTTAAATAAATTATATTAAATTATTTAGCACCTGCTGGGAGAAGCTTCCTCCTGCAGCGTGTCATGATATTCGCTCTGCGGCAGAAAAGTGGGCGTGGCCGAGAGCGCTGGCAGGTGGCAGAGAGCGGAAATCATAACATTCTGTGCTCTTTTAGAGCGTTTAGAAACATAATTTAGAATGTTGCAAGAGTGTGGGCAGGGTTTATAACACCTTAAAAATTATATATATATATATATATATATATATGGGAGGAACTCAGAGTAGAGTCGATGCTTCTCCACATCGAGAGGAGCCAGTTGAGGTGGATCGGACATCTGGTTAGGATGCCTCCTGGACGCCTCCCTGGTGAGGTGTTCTGGACACGTCCCACCGGAAGGAGACCCAGAGGAAGACCCAGGACACGCTGGAGGGACTACGTTTCCCGGCTCGCCTGGGAACGCATCGGGATTCCCCCGGAGGAGCTGGCCCAAGTGGCTGGGGAGAGGGAAGTCTGGGCCTCCCTACTTAAGCTGCTACCCTCGCGACCC
>NC_056520.1:16616394-16616659 GCF_014905685.2 Nematolebias whitei
AAAAAAAAAAAAAATATATATATATATAAACTACTACTTACTACTTGTACTACTAGTCCTACTTCGCAGTTTTTCACTTATCGCACCGGGGGGGGGGGGGGGGTCAACGTGGGGGGGGGAGGCAGTGTGAGCGCTGCCATTAGCTTTTTAGCTAGCGTACCTGTATTGTATTGCGTGCCGTTAACTTGGCAATATGCCATTGCTGTCAGGTGTGTGTGTGTGTGTGTGTGCGTGTGCGTGTGTGTGTGTGGGGGGGGGGGGGGGG
>NC_056520.1:16616759-16625907 GCF_014905685.2 Nematolebias whitei
GGGGGGGGGGGGGGGGGGGGTTGTAGGAGTAGTTCGGTTCGGCATGCGGGGCACTCGGTTCTGTTAACGGGGCGGGGCATCCCGCTTATTTTATGGTAGGGAAAACATTGAACTCAGTCCCACAAGCAGCACACGCACATAGTGGACCAACCAGTTTACTGGTGACAAGATGGTTTGTGGGGCCCCGCCCTCTCCCCTGTCGACTCCTCTGAGGCAGCCATAGCCAAAGTGGTTCAAAGCATCAAAGTTCATTCTAAATAATCCAGGTAAAAAAAATCCAACAAATTTCATTCAGGTCATCTGGATGGTTTCTTTTGTCGACTGCTTTGATGAAGTCCTTTGGACGAAGGATGAAACGTCTCAACAAAAAAAGAAACCGTCCAGATGACCTCACTGAATTTTGTTGGATTTTTTTTCCTGGATTATTGAGCATGAACTTTGATTATGCAGCTTTTTTGGGTACAGTTGGCACTTGGGTGGCTCCGTAGTTAAAGTTCCTTTGATCCGAGTCACGCTGCGAGGATTAACTGAAGCACCGATCACATGGTTTTAGGCTTCACACTGGTTCAGATGAATCTGACATGAGAACAAAACCTGTAATTAATCCACTGGTACTGGTTCTGATCTGGTTTAGATGGTTGTTTAAACAGATTGCTCAAAGTGTATCTTTAAAGATGGATTTCAACTCTTCATATCTCGGCATAAACAAAAAGACGAACAGTTTAAAAAAAGATTGAAAGACCAACAACAAAACCCAACTGGATTTTGAGTTTAGGTTTTATGTTATAATCTAATTTTAATTTCAAACACATTTTAAACAAAAGTAGGAAATATTCAAAGCAAGACCATGTAAAGTAGACACTCTTGTTTTTTACTAAATGAGTTAAAATGGATGTAGTAGCGTAAATTTGAAGATAATTTAGGACCTGTGAAGATATTGTGAATACATATTTTTAGAGGGGATAAAAAAGTAATTCCTAACTCAAACAAATGTTTTAATTAACAAAAGGTGAGAATATGATTTCATATTTTATGCATGTATAACAATTGTACTAAAACTAAACTTAAAGTTGTGGATTTGTGATATTTTTTCATAAATTACATTATAATTTTATGATATCGCAGCCATACTCTTAATTTTTCATATATTAAAATGTAAACGATTTAATATCTAATGTGACGTGTCCTGACATCTAGAATTGAGATAGAAGCACTTTCATAATAAAAGAAAGCTTGGATTATTTTTCATAATTACATGTTCTCATATTGTTAAAACGAAACTTATGAAAATGGCTTAAAAACACCGAAATAATATTAAGTCACATATTTTTCTTCGGAGAATTTTAAATCATAAATCTACGAAAATTACTTTGTAATTCTAAAATCATTTTGGCATGAAGAGAAATGATAAAGAAATTTTAATAGTGTGAACGTTTATGAAACATTCACACTATTGTGATCCATTTTTCTTCTGTACGTTTTTCAGCACGTTTCTCGTCCCGCAGTCTTCAAACTATTTCAACAAATCATAAATCAAAATGTTCAGCTCTTTAGGGACAATCCTGCTGTGACTTTTGGTATTAGTGCAACTTTAGCTTTTTGAAATATTTAGCCTTTTCTGCCACTTCTTTTTCTCATAGAAAATGAATTGAGCTCATTTTACAACCTTCAAATCTTTAGATCTGTTTACAAACCAATTATTCTCAGTCGGGTCATCTGGACAGTTTCTTTTTTATAGAGACGTTTCGCCCTCTATCCGGAGGGCTTCATCAGTAAGAGGAGTTCCTGTAAACTGGAAACATTTGGTACCTGGATAATTGAGCATGAACTTTGTCATCTGTTTACAACCTTTTACTGCTCCTTTCACATTTTGTTCTGCTTCAGCTTCTTTCAGCTTCCTTGTGCAAAAAAAAAAAAAAAAATCTATTTTCAGCTTATTTCAGCGTTTCTTTTTTTCAGCTGTTTTGTGCTCCGTTCAGTATCTTTCTGCCAACTAAAACATTTTTGTGCTTCTTCTAACTTCTTTCTAATTTCAGCCTGTTATGCTCCTTTCAGCTTATTTCTGAAAGTTTCAGCTTTTTTCTATTTCAGCTACTATAAAACTGTTTTTATGCTAATTTAAGCTTTTTCAGCTCATTCCAAACTTTTCAGCCTAATTCAGCAAACCATGCTCTCTCCAGTTACCTCATGTAATTTCAGCTTCTTTCTGTGTATTTAGCTACTTTTCAGCGCTCATTTCTGCTTTTTCAGATAATTTCTACTTTTTGTGCTAATTTCTGCTTCTTTCAGCCCAATTGAGCAAACATGTTCTTTCTGATTTCTTCTGCTAATTTAAGCTTGTTCTACTTTTCAGCTACGTTTTTTGAAAATTTTTAGCTAATTTCAGCTGTTTTCAGATAAATTCAAGTTTTTCTGGGTAATTCCTGCTACTCTCAACCTAATTAACTTAATTCTGCTCATTTCAGCTTGTTAGGCTAGTTTTCAGCTTTTTCAGCTAGTTTCAGCATTTTTTAAATTTCAGCTACTATTTAGCTGTTTTTATCCAAATTTTAGCTTCTTCAGCCAATTCCATATTTTTGAGCTCATTTCAGCTCTTTCCACTTCCTTCTGGTAGCTTAAGCTTCTTTCTGCCTTTTCAGCTACGTTTCAGCTATATTCTTTTTTGCTAATTTCAGCTTTTTTAAGCTAATTTCCTACTTTTTGTGCTCATTTCCATTTATTTAAACCTAATTCATCAAATGTGTTTTTTTCTGCTTTCTTCTGTTAATTGAAGCTTGTTGTTTTATTTCAGCTACAATTCAGCACGTTTTAGCTAATTTCAGCAATAAGCATTCACACTGCATTTTCACAGGAAATACAATTTCTCTAGTTATGATGTTATTTAGTGCTTAGTGTTTCTGGAAAAAGTTAAAAACCTACCAAGATTTAATTCTGGAAAAGTTGTTTATTCCTAAATAGGATGTGATTTATTATTCTTATATTTGGGATATTTTGAAATAAAAAATAATTGCGTGAAATCAGAAATGTTCACTTTATTAATACATAAAAAGTTTATAAAAAGTTTGCACTTATGAGATTATTTTCATCAGCCACGAGAAGTGGATGTAAATCTTCAGATATGTTGACAGAAGTCTGAGATTTTATATTACAAATTTCCAATAATGCAACTTCCCATATTAATTTTAATTTACTTATAAAAGGATTTTATTCTCATGGATAAATCTCAGTTGCTGACTGGTTGACTTAGTCCCATGAAGATGATAAATGTTGACACCTGACGCTCTTATTTCTCCAGAGGAACCGTCCTGACGTTGAGCAGCGAGGCTTCGATAACTTGGCCTACGAGTACGGCAGCCAGAGTGAGCTCCACCCGCCGCCCAAACCTCCCTCCAGAACCACTTTCAGGCTCCGGAGACTCGCCGCCGAGCCCCGAGCTGTGGAAGCCACGCTCAGCCGCCTGAATGGAGTTCTGGCCGTCGTCTGGTCCGTGCCTGAGGGTTTGCTGCAGGTGGACTATGACGCCTCGGCCACTACAGACACGGAGATCGCCCTGCAGCTGCGGACCCTTCGGTGCAGCGTTGAAGCGGCAGCGCGGGTCAAGGTGGACGGCATGCGCTGCCAGTCCTGCGTGCAGTCCATCGAGGGTCGGATCGGAGGTTTACCAGGGGTCTCACAGATCCAGGTGTCTCTTCAGGACGGTGTAGCCGTGATCGTACACCAACCGTTAATTATTACGCAACAGGAACTGAAAGACAAGATCCAGGACATGGGGTTCGATGCTGCTTTATCACCTGAGGACGCCGCCGGGGGGGATTTAAGCTGCTGGCAGGGGGACTTTTTATACGAGCCCATCCGGACGGTCACTGTTTGGATCGGAGGGATGACCTGTAGTTCTTGTGTTCAGTCCATAGAAGGCAGGATCTCTGAGGTCATCGGGGTGAAGTCCATAACCGTGTCACTGAAGGAGAAAAAAGGAGAAATAAACTTTGACCCCAGCCTGACAGAACCGGAGCAGCTTCGAGCTCTTATCGAGGAAATGGGCTTCGACGCATCGCTTAAAGGTACGAGACATGAAGGTGAGCTCAGTGTTTCTATGTGCGATCAATAAAAACATCTGATCAGCTATTGGACCTTAGGAAGCACAAATGGCTACTGAGCTAAAGTTTAGTGTGGTAGTAGCTGAGCATAATCCCCACCCTATACTTCAAGAGCTAACTGATCACACAAGATCCGTTTGTAAACATTTACTATTAACCCTGTTTGTTAGCAAAATATCTCTTGAACTTAGTAGACAAATTTAATTACAACTGATAAACGTTTGGAGTCAACTCAGTTCAAGATGGCCGCCACAACCACTTGATCTGAGAACCCCCCCCAAAGTGCCTCTAATTCAGCCAGTGTTACAGATATTGAGCTAAAATTTGGTGTGGTAGTAGCTGAGATCCCTCCTCATCACGTACTACGAGCACTAACGGATCTTGTAATATCACGTGAGAATTGCACACATCATTTAAAAAAAGTTCAACCAAAATGGTTTTAACTTAATTTAGTTGTCATTTCAACTTTAATTGTTGTGTGTTTTTATTTATATACAAGATGGTTGTTAGGGGTGGGGTGGAGTGGGGACAGTGCTTAATTTGAGCTGGATCCTGCCGGAACAAGATCCGGGAACTCTTATTTTGATAGGGTAAGTTCCAGTAACTGTTTGCTTGGATCCGGTAACTCTCAGGCTTACTAAAAATAAAATTATGAACAAATATGACTGTCTTGAACAAATAAAACCTATTGGATATGTAAACTGAAAATATTTACATAAACACTCATTTTAAACACAACAACCACTTACGAGCTTCTTAATATCACATACAAGCTTCAAGTAAGCATTTCCACCTCTACACTTAAAAAAACTTCCGCTCCTGAAAGTGGTGGGGGTGAGTGCCGAGCTAACCAGGCAGCCGCCTGAACAGACGGTGGAGACGCCTGGACGTTTCTCATGTGGAGTTGGACAGTGAATTCAGCGGAGAAGAGTCGGCTCGGAACTGTCAAGTAGAGTTGCACTCGGATTAAAAAAAATCTGACCCGACCCAGCCCACAGCCATCATCTCCCAACCACACCCGATCCGACGAATTAAAAGTAATTACTGGTCTGAACCTGAAAACCCCAGAAAGTTTAAATTAAGCTTTGACTGCTTACACCACTGACTCTTATTAACTGTTGGCGGATGCGCGGCTGAGTAAAGGGGGCAAATGATTGGAGCCGAGGAGCCATCAAAGTGCTTCCCCTGCTTCTGCCTGCATCCTGCTCGGACATGTTGGATATTTTGTGATCTCACCTGTTTGGGTCGTCGGCCGCGCGTGTCCGCTGAGTGCAGCGGCTGAATGAACGTCCATTTGGGCTGATGGATCTCTGACAGTAGTCCATCTGAAGCTTAACTGAACTTTTTGCCTCTTTCAACCAGAGGGTCAGCGCACGGTGAAATGGCCGCGTGCGTCTGGTGATAGTATGGCAAGCCATGTTTGCATATAATTGAATCGGCGGCGGCGCACTTGCCTGACGCAATAAAAAGCCAGACACCGACCCAACCCGCACATTATAATGTCCCGGCCCGGTCCGAATCCAGGTCGGGTGGGGCCGGGGCTCCGGGTTTGGGTTAGAAATGACAGCTCTTCCATCAAGTAAGGGGAAGGTGGGGTAGGATTGACAGAAGCGGAGTGTTTACAAATGTACGTAAACGTAATGTTTAACAACCCGCTAAAATACACCAAAATGCAGAACATTTTATCTACTTTATTAAAACATTTTTGGGGTAGGACCCCCAGCTGGCCCACCTGCCATTTGTGTTCCAGCATCAATCTGTTTACAAATTAAGCCCTGTTGGGGGGGTGGGGGTGTTGAAGGAAACCTCAGCATGAGGGAAGTAGAGTGCTACCTCTGTAGCTTTTTAGCTAACACATCTGTATTGCACTGTTACCATAGCACTACAGCTGTAGTTCCATCAGTTGTCGACCGGGGGAACAGTTTGGTAGGCAGGGCGCTCGGTTCTGTTGACAGGGCGGGGCTCCCTCCTTGGATAATTGTAGGGGAAACACTGAAATCCACTATTCAGATCCCTCAGTGGCGTACCACTTGTAACTCTTTCAAAATAAAGGCCTATCACCCGCTGCCTTTCTCCCCAGAGTTTTAGACTAAGAACAAGTTTTGATGAGAAAGGACGGCGTTGTACTACCACACAGTAAGAACAATACCTGTAAATAAAACTCAGTTACAGCCATTGCTTTGTTGGTCACACAGCTGTGGTGGCCATCTTAAACTGGTTTGACTCTGAAGGTTAACGTGATCAGCTTTGGCGGGATATAAATATATCCAGGTAAAATAAATACTGCTTCAGGTACGCATTTAGTTTTTAAGCTCTGTGGTGGTTTAGATGCACTTTGTTCCTTCCCCTGTCAGAGTCTGATCCGAGCATCCAGAGTCAGGAAAACCACAAACCTCCCGACCCGCCGTCGTCCAGCAGAGCTGTAACCAGCAACGGTTCTGGATCACAGGTAACCTCTGCAGGCTGCCGCCTCAACTCTCCTGAAGCCAAAGTCCAGAAATGTTTTATTAGTGTGACGGGGATGACCTGCGCCTCCTGCGTGGCCAACATCGAGAGACACATGCTCAAACACAAGGGTGAGTGTTAGGGAAGCAGCTCCGGTCTTCTTGACTGTTACTTACCGACTGACCCGCGATGTGGCTTCAACGTGCAGGAGTCACCTCGGTGTTGGTGTCACTGATGGCTGGGAAAGCAGAGGTGAAGTACGACCCGGCGGTCCTGAACGCTGCTGCTGTCACTCAGCTCATCCAGGATTTAGGCTTTGGTGCTAAACTGATGGAGGATAACGCAGTGACGCGAGGAGAGCTGAACCTGTTGGTGTCAGGCATGACGTGCGCGTCCTGTGTGCACAACATCGAGACCAAGCTCACCACAACTAAAGGAATCCTTTCAGCGTCCATCGCCTTGGCAACCAAAAAAGCCCACATCCAGTTCAACCCAGAGGTGCTTGGAGCGCGAGAGATCATCAGAATAATTCAGGTATTAATAATAGTGTGAATGTTTATAAATCATTCACACTATTGTGATCCAGTTTTCTTCCGAACGTTTTTTGGCATTTTTCTTGTTCCACACATTTTGTGCTATTTCAACAAATCATCTATCAAAATGTTCAGCTTGTTCGGGAGAAAGATGCTGTGACTGTTGGTACTGGTGCAACTTTAGCTTTTTGAACTATTTAGCCTTTTCTGCCACTTTTTGTCCTCATAGAAAATGAATTGAGCTCATTTTACATCCGTCATATTGTTAGATGTGTTTACAACCTTTTACTGCTCCTTTCACATTTTGTTTTGCTTCAGCTTCTTTCAGCTTCCTCATGCAAATTTAGTCTTTTTTCAGCTAATTTCAGCTGTTTTTTTTTTCAGATGTTTTGTGTTCCTTTCAGGTTCTTTTTACATTTTTGTGATCCTTCTAACTTCTTTCTGCTAATTTCAGCTTGTTATGTTCCTTTCAGCTTATTTCTGCGTTTCAGCTTTTTCTGCTATTTCAGCTACTATTTAGCTGTTTTATGCTAATTAAGGATTTTTCAGCTAATTCCACTTGTTTTTGCACTCATTTCAACTTTTTTCAGCCTAATAGGCTCTGTGCACATGCGTCCTGAATCACTTCCGCTTTGACCGGATGTCGGCATTCCAGTTTCCGGTTTAATTCCTGTATCCTGTCATCCCAGAGATAAACAACTAAAATGAGTGTTGCTGCGTCAAATAAACAAAAATATAACGTGCGTGGCAGCTTTAGATTTCAGCCGACGGTGTTTGGGTCTAAGGAGCACTGTTGTGTGCCGCTTTGCTCGTCTTCAGGTCGCTATAATAGCCGTTTGAGCTTTCACCGTTTCCCTAAGGAGACAAGCCTTCGTTTGTGCTGGCTGCAAAAAATCAGAAGAGAGGGATTTACGGTAACTCCTCACACCAAGGTATGTAGCCGACATTTCCTGGAGAATGAAGTAATTACTACAGAAAAGGGAAGACGAATTTTAGCAGCTGGGTCCGTTCCATCATTATTTGAGTGGAACAAATACAGCAGGAAGACACGAGCAGGTGTTTGGGAGCGCCGTTGTCGACCATCTAATCCAGAACCTGATTCGGCGGATCCAATTGAGGACAATGAACCACCCGTCATGGTACCTATGGTCGTGGACCATGACTACGGCGCCAGCAGAACCGTGTGTGTTGACCGGGAGCAATATCACAGCATGCTGAGAGAAATTGAGCAACTGAAAGAGCAGCTCCGATCCTGTAGTCTTCAAAAGCCGTTTGGACTGGAACGTTTTTCTACGTCACCAGAAGACATCAGATTTTACACCAGGTCAGAGTTGTAAAATCTAAATATTACGTTATGCCTCTGAAAAAAATTAATACGCTTTGAGTCATTGTATATTTTGTCACATTACAACCAAAAACAATTTCATTGTAATGTTCTTTGAGAGACCAACACAAGTACACACTTACTAGTGGAAATGAAATTATACATAATGTAACACATTATTATTATTATTATTATTATTATTATTATTATTATTATTATTATTATTAGTAGTAGTAGTAGTAGTAGTACTAGTACTAGTAGTACTGTATTTACAAATGATACTGAAAAGTGTGGTGTGTAAGAGTAATCGGCTCCCTTTTCTGTAACCAATATTCCTTCAGAAATAGCTTTAATGATTACAAATGGCTATGGAGTCCACCCGTGTGTAAACTAATGTCAAATACAAATACAGCAGCTAGTGACAGCCTCAGGTCGGTGAAAATAGTTGGTTTCTGTGATTAGATGACACACAGGCTGACTATTATGCCATTAGCAATCATCAGGAAACTTATGAAGACTAGAAGTTACTCTCTGATTTAAGGGGGCTGAACATTTGTGCTCAAAATAGTTTTCAATTTATAAAAAAATTACAAACCTTCAAATCATGTATAATTTTCTTTCCACTTTACAACATAAAATTTCAAAGAAAGATATTTATGTTCTTAGTTGTACCGTGTCAAAATTTGAAAACTGTTTTCACAGTTATAAATGTGGAGAGTGACAGTTTATATATATATATATATATATAT
>NC_056520.1:16626007-16646395 GCF_014905685.2 Nematolebias whitei
ACACACACACACACACACACACAATGAGAATGCTGGTTTTGAACTAACATTTAAATAATTTTCTGTCCAGAAACTGCTGCCAATAGATGAGCTTTTTCTTTTCCTCTCCTACCTGTCTACTGGATGTACCCAGAGGGAACTGGGCCATCGATTTAACATCCACAGAGCAACAGTCAGCCGCATTATTGTGACATGGGCCAACTTCCTGTACTGCTTATTGGGCTCAATTTGTGTGTGGATGTCTCCTGCAGCTGTGAGTTCCAGTCTTCCACAGGATTTTGATGGCCGCTACAGTGACACACAAGTTATCCTGGACTGTACAGAACTACGGTGTCAAACACCTTCATCCCTGCTCCTCCAGAGTGAAGTCTTCTCCACCTACAAATCCCACTGTACCTTTAAGGCCATGGTGGGCATGTCTCCTCACGGAGCCCTGACATTTGTGTCAGCACTGTTTGAGGGTTCCATGAGTGACAAGGAAGTGTTCCGTCAATCAGGGATTACATCACTCTTGACACTGGACATGGCCATCATGGTGGACAAGGGATTCTTGGTGGATGATCTCGTACCTGGGACTGTTCATCGTCCTGCCTTCCTCTCCAAGAGGGCCCAAATGTCAGAGGTCGACGTTTTGAAGACCCAGTCCATTGCCCGTTTGAGGGTGCATGTTGAGAGGTTAATAAGAAGAGTTAAAGAAAATAAACTCTTTGATTCCACTATCCCTCTCTCCATTGCAGGAAGCATAAACCAAATTTTTACAGTTGCCTGTCTCCTGTCAAATTACCAAAATGGACCTTTGGTCAGGAAATGGAGATATGAAGTTTGACAGAAAAGCTGATGGCACAGTCTTGAAGAAACAGAAAATGCTGTCATTTACTTACATTGACATTGTCTTACATTTGTAAATAGATATTCATGATGGAAATATTTTGAAACAAATTTGTACATTTGATTTGATCAAACTCCTAATTTAGACATTTCTGCAGGTAAACATAGAAAAAATATCTGTCTACTTTGTGTTTGATTGAATCCATCACATTAGTGTCTGCATAAATTCTTTGAATAAGAATATCTTCCTCAGCTGAGACAACAAAATCACACCAGTTCATCCCAGTTATTAGCATCTGCCCCTGAACCTGCCAATAGTAAACATGAGTTTTTTTTAGTTCCAATTTGCCTGACTTCATTTGGAGATATGGACAGTCAACATAACTTTTCACATTTGGACACTTAATCTCAATCAGCCCGAACTGACATGGCTCAGAAGGATCAAAGATCAATCCGTCTGGAGATGCCCCTAGCCAAGGAGCATCAGGGTGAATCACAAATCCACAGGGATAGTGGTTGACTCTTTTAATTTGACAATATTCCCAGATAGCATCTGCCTCTAATTCAAGCCCTCTCTTCATAGCTGCAGTCTGATAGGTCCCTTGCAGCAGACGATTTGCCAGATCTTCCTCAGATTTATCTTGAACCTGGCAGATCTCCCTGAAGCGGGAGGCAGTCAACCTATGCCTCCTTAGCTGATGCCATTCAGGACATGTACTCTGTGCTCTGGTAGCACATTCAAATTTATTCACCATGTCCCAGGTGACCTCCATACTTTTAAGGTGTAGCTGTTGTGGTTCAGAACAAACAAACATGCTTTTTGATGGCTGTAGGTGGTAGTTCTTAAGAGGCAGAGATGGGCGGGGTGGTGCAGCATGGAAGGACATGTCTCTCTTTGCTGTTGCTGGCTGTTGGTAGGACAGAGGACTTCCAGCCTGAACTTTGCCAAGGGCAGAGTCAACAAGGGGAAATTCATGGCTGATTCCCATGCTGCAGATCATTGGTGCATCAGCTGCTGCAAAATCTTCATACACCTCGGAAACCTGGGAAAGTGAAAACAATTATTTCAATAAAATGTAAAATACATGTATATCAACTAATTTTAAGCCCTCAAAAATTCTACACTTTACAAAGAGACAGCACTTGAAAATAAAATTATTCAATACACCGGTAAGTCTACAACTCTTTGTTAGTACATTGTAGCCTACTGTTAATTTCATTTTTATTTATCAGTAATTTAAATACAACTACTTACTCTAAGGACAGAAAGGTCCGGCAAATCCCCACTAAGGCCTTTGTAGAGTGTGCTCCTGTGTATAAAAATAAGAAAAGAACATGAGTCAAAAATAGAATACCCACCTGCATTTCGTTCAGATATGAAACATAAAATAATAGTGTTTTTCAAGCCTGGTCCTCAAGGCACACTGTCCTGCATGTTTGAGATTTGTCCCTGCTTAAACACAGCTCATTTCAGTTGGTAACTGATTAACAACTGTATCAGCTGTGTTAATGCAGGGAAATCTATAAAGCATGCAGAGCAGTGTGCCTTGAGGACCAGGGTTGAGAAACACTGTTGTAATACATCAGAATTTTTATTGATTTTTTTTTACCTTACACCCTCTGTTGTTGCTCCACTCTTCGGTTTAGCAGACAGCACAGTCATCTTGTCCACGGGGCCAGGTTTTATACCCTATTCAGTTATCCATGACACAGTTACAAGTTATACGGCAAGAAAATGTAATAAATTGAGTCTATTATTGAAGAGAAAACTTACTAAAGTTCTGGGCTTGTGCCACTGCTGTTCTCCTTCTGTACAGCTTAGTACAGGGGGGACCACTGACAGTTTCAGCTCAGAATAATGTGCTGACTGGAACAGCAAAGCCACACAGTGGTTGCATAATGCTGCACCAGCAACACACGTACAGCTGTGGTGAATCAGCTCCACAGGACACGAGTCTTTCAGGACCACCTGCATAAGAATGTCATAGTAAGAACTTATTATCTTAGCTTGGTCACTCATCAGCCATTCTTTCATGATGCAATCTTGCTTCCCAAATATTTTTTTATAACTAATGTCATAGAACCATAGTATCATGTTATGTGATTATATATTTAGTTTGGAGTATGTTCTATGAAGGTCAAGAGTAGTGTAATACAATTATCACAAGATTACATCTTAAATGAATGGATGAGATAAAGATAACTTGATTTCAAAACACTTTTAACCCAGAGGAGACCCGCTAGGTAAAAATACCTGGATAATGTTACAGAGACTGTGAGTGTATTCTTTAGATTTAAGTAAAACTAATATGCATGAATTACCAAATTAACACTGGGTTAAAAGTAACACATAACAACCATAAAAGAAGAACAATGCATGCAGCAAATAACCAAATGGGGACAAGCAAGGCCAAACTCACGTGTTAATATTCATCAAATAGCCAATTCCATTTTATTTTTATTTAAGAATTAATTACCACCTTAGCTAAATCCCCATTAACATTAGGAACGTCGGGTTACTGAACCAACAATCTTAAAACTGTCATCTGAACAATCCTATCTTCACCCTACACTTAAACTGTGAGGTTTTTCATTTTTCTTCATGGACCTGTGACACAGAGCCCTGACAACGACTTCACCTGTGTCCTGATTTTTGCTAGAAACTGAGAAGAGCAGAATGTTAGTAGAATGATCACAAAATATGAGCCTTTTGTTTAAGTGTGGAAAACCTGTTTCTATAACGTGAGTATACACAAAAATGGTCGTGTTGCTAATAGCCTAACGTTAGCTGCAAACAGTTAGCAACATCACAACGATCAAACTAACGTTACTTACCCTCGTAGTTGTGCAGGTATCTTGAGATATACAATTTAAATCCCTTGTTACGTTTGCTTGTCGGAGCAGGGGACCAGCCATCAACAATACGATGAACATCGCTGATATTTATCTTGGGCAGCTCTTGTAAACATCTAGAAAACGCCATTTTCACCGAGACCGGGGATTAGACCGGAAACTGGAATGCCGACATCCGGTCAAAGGGGAAGTGATTCAGGACGCATGTGCACAGAGCCTATTCAGCAAAAAATGTGCTCTCTCCCCTTCCTTCTGGGAATTTAAGCTTCTTTCTGATTTTTTTAGCTACTTGGTTTTTTGCTAATTTCAGCTTTTTTCAGATAATTTCCACTTCTTTGTGCTCATTTCTGCGTATTTTAGCCTAATGGGGTAAACATGTTCTTTCTGCTTTCTTCTGCTAATTTAAGCTGGCTCTATCTTTTCAGCTACCTTTTTAGCATTTCAGCTGCAAATTTCAGCTGCAAATAAATTCACGTTTTTTATGGTAATTTCTGCTACTTTCAGCCTAATAAACTTCTTTATAGTAATTTCAGCTCGTTATGTGCCTTTCAGTTTTTTCTGCTAGTTTCAGCTTTTTCTGCTACTATTTTAATTTATGTTAAATTTAGCCTTTTCAGCTAATTCCACATTTTTTAAGCTCATTTTAGCTCTTTCCACTTCCTTCTGGTAGTTTAAGCTTCTTTTTGCCTTTTCAGCTATTTTTCAGCTTTTTTTTTTTTTTTTTTTGCTAGTTAATTTCATCTTTCATTTGCTGATTTCCTCATTTTTGTGCTAATTTCTGCTTTTTAAACCTAATTCAGAAAATGTGTTCTTTCTGCTTTCTTCTGCTAATTTAAGCTTACTCTAACTTTTTAGCATTTCTAGCTAATTTCAGCTGCTTTCAAATAATTTCAAGTTTTTGGTGGTAATTTCTGCTACTTTCAGCCTAATAAACTTATTTATATTAATTTCAGCTTATTAAATGCCTTTCAGTTTTTATTTTGGCTAGTTTCAGCTTTTTCTGCTACTATTTAACTGTTTTATGTTAAATTTAGCTTTCTCAGCTAATTTTTCCTTTTTTAACAGCTCATTTTAGCTCTTTTTTACTTCCTTCTGGTACTTTAAGCTTATTTCTGCCATTTCAGCTACTTTCAGCTATTGTTTATGCTTATTTATGCTTTTTAAACCTATTTCAGCAAATATGTGTTCTTTCTGCTTTCTTCTGCTAACTTAGGCTTGCTCTTCCATTTCAGCTACATTTTAGCATGTTTTGTAGCTAATTTTAGCTGTTTTTAACAAGTTCTTCTGCAATACGCATTCACACTGCATTTTCGCAGGAAATGCGATGTCTCTAGTTTAAAGTTGTTTCATGTCTGACCTTGTTTACATATGTGATGGGACGTGCTTTTCACCGCAGAGCCTTGGATTTGAGGCCAGTCTGGAGAAGGCCGGGATCAAGAACAACCTGGATCACTCGGAAGAAATTCGACAGCAAGTATCTGTTGTAAACTTTTTAAATGTAGATCTATAAACAAAGAGATGAGAGTCCTGGTCTAGACCTTGCTCACATCTACAACTAGAGATCTGAAAACATTGGGTTGGTTTGTGAACTGTCAATAAAAACAAGATGCAATGGTTTGCACATCTCATAAACCCATATTTTATCGACAGCGGGACAAAGTATCAAATCTTCAAACTAAGACATTCATTTATTCAAAGAAGGTAATTTTGAAGTTGATGGCAGCAAGACATCTTAAAAAGTTGTTTCAGTCCATGTTAACGTGAAGCCTCTCTTCTTGGATCGTCAGTCTGTAAACGTCTAGACCTGAAGAGACCAGCTGCCAGAGGTTTTAGAGGGTCTGATTCAACAGATTTGCTTTTCTCCATTGGTTACTCCTTTTTACATTTGTAAGCTATCCACGCCACTAATGCACCCCCATACCGTCAGAGAGGCCGACTTTTGAACTGTGTGTTGATAACAGGCCGGATGGTCCCGCTACAGAGTCTGGGACATCTGTGGTGTCTATAACGAATTTCAAGTTTTCATTTGTCTGACCTCAGAACAGTTTTCCACTTTGTCTCAGTTCATTTAAAATCAGCTTTGGTCCAAAGAAGACGCCAGTGTTTTGAATGGTTGTCACACATGGCTTCTTCTTTGTATGATAGAGCTTTAACAAGCATTGATGAATGGAAAGGTGAGCTGTGTTTACAGACAGTGGTTTGTGGAAGAGTCCCTGAGTCCATGCAGTGATGTCCAGAACAGATTCAGATCTGTTTTGAACGCAGTGGATCCCGAGGGCTCGAAGATCATGAACATCTAATGAACTTTCATTCTTTTCCTTTGAGCCCAGAGATTTCTACAGATTCTTGAAATATTTTCATGATATTATGAACTGTAGGTAAAGTCTTTATACATTTCTTTTGAGGAACATTATTCTGAAGTTCTATTTTTAGACAGTGTTTCAGACCGATGAACCTCTGCCCATCTTTACTTCTAAGAGATTTAAAATGCTCGTTTTACACCCGGTACTTTTACTGACCCTTTGACGGTTAAACTAAGTTGCTAAATGTTCTTCCAGTTGTTATTTTTTTAAATTAATGCTACATACTTTCATAGCTTTTGTTGCCATTAGCCCAAATTTTGAGATGTGTTGCTGCAATCAAATTCAAAATCATAAAAAAAAATACATAAAGGTCATTTTTAACACTTGATACGTTTACTATTGACAAGGTTTAGGTTTTTAGATTCAGGTAAACAGTCGAACAACAAGAAGGGTTAAAAAAGTTCATTATAATGCAGCTGCTGGTGGGGGGGTCAGGATCCAATGCTGGGGCTAATCTGCAGAGATATGAAAGTTGATGGACTGAGTATTTCTGAGAACGAGATGGTGAACAGAAAAACAGCCGCTAACCTCAAGCAGATGATGTGGGGGGCCACCTGTAGAAGCTGCTGGGTAAGATGGCGTCACTGGATAATGAGCAGCTTCAGTGGAGAGCTGTGGTTAATGTGGTCAGGGGGTTAATCCAAAAGAGAGGTCTAAGAGTCGGGGTTAGGCACGGGGAGTCAGAGATCCAGAAACAAATCCAAAAGGTAATCTGTGATTCGAGGGCGATAGGCCAGAAGGTGTAATCGGTAACAAGATGAGAGCGGCAAAACCAGACAGGGAGCGGGGGTTTCCAAAAGGAGGCGTGAGGTCGAGATGAGAGGATCAAACAAGACTGTGGATAAAGTGCCTGGACATCTACTTCCGAAAGGGGTTCGATAATCTGGCAGAGGGAAGTGGTGAGAGGGGTTCTTAAATATGGCCAGGAACATGAGTGCATGCTCATGAGCTGCGGGTGAAGAGTGGGCGTGGCAGAATGACAGAGAGGCAGAAACATGAAAACTATCACGTGTTTCTGTGAATAAAATGTTTGAGATTTGCAAATCATTGCATTGTTTATTTATTTATTTACGTTTTACACACCAACCCAACATGTTAACAACTCTGGAGTTGACACTTCCTTCAGGGATCAGACTGACAGAAGATGAGTCCAACTAAACCAAACTCCACCCCAGCTGGGATTCAACCCATAATCCCCAGTTTAGGCGGCCAGTGTCTCATCTAATAATCAATGAAAATGTTCCTCGTATTTTCTCTCCTCCAGGTGGAAGAACTCCTTCCTGCTCAGCCTTGTTTTCGGCCTGCCCGTCATGGGCCTCATGATCTACATGATGGTGATGGACAGCCAGCACAAAGAACATGGAGGCTCCATGCCTGAGGAGCAGAACATCCTGCCAGGCCTTTCCCTCCTCAACCTGGCCTTTTTCCTGCTCTGTACACCTGTGCAGGTAGAAAAGAACAACGTGTGAATCTATTAATACTAGAACATTTCATGAACCACTGGATAATTGTTAAACTCTCAGAAGGAAGTTGGAACACTCATTGGAAGTACTTAACTAATTACATTTTGGAGTCAACCTAGTTTAAGATGTTCATGCTCCATGTACAAAATCCAACAACGTTCAGTCAGGTCATCTGGACGGTTTATTTTTATTTTTTTGTTGTTGTGATGTTTCGTCCTTTATCCAAAGGACTTCATCAGTCTGAGGAGCCACAACAAACTCGGTTCAATAAGCAGCACACTCACATAGTGAACCAACCGGTTTGCTGGTAATAAGTTTGTTGTGGTACCTCTGACTGATGAAGTCCTTTGGATAAAGGACGAAACATCACAACAACAAAAAAATAAAAAAGAATCATGATGACCTGACTGAACGTTGTTAGATTTTCTACCTGGATTATTGAGCATGAACTTTGATGTTTTGAACCACTTTAGCTATCACTGCCTCCGAGGAGTCGACAGGGGAGAGGGCAGGCCCCAGAAACCATCTTATCACCAGCAAACTGATATGTGAGTGTGCTGCTTGTGAGACTGAGTTTGTTGTGGCTCCTCGGACTGATGAAGTCCTTTGGATGAAGGATGAAACGTCTCAACAAAAAAACAAACAAAAAAGTTGTAACTGTCCAGATGACCTCACTGAACTTTTGTTGGATTAGTTCAGTGCTTCTCAATTATTTGCTGTTACCCCCCCCCCCCACACACACACACACTATCCACTGCGACTGTAAATAGTATCATTTGTCTATAAAATTGTTCTAAGTACACCTCTGCCTAACACTGTGTCCTTATTAACATTAAAGGAAAAATAATATAGATCAACTTACAACAAAGAATAACTTTATTAATATTGTTTTTTAGTTTGTAACATAAACTAATTAAAGTGTGTCAATTTGCCTGAAAAAAAAAAACTTAAATCTTTATTTAAACTGTAAACATTTTTGACCATTTGATACTGAAAAAGAACAAATATAATCAATAAATAATAATACATTCAAATTGATCAGCACCATTTTAACTCATGAGTGCTATATAAAACACTTTGACCTAAAAAAAAAAAAAAAGAATAAAACCATTTTTACTGATTTTTTTTTAATCAAAATGAGGACGTCAGGATCAATGAGCACACTCATCGATAAAACTAAAAAATGTTATCAATGCGAAAGAGGAAAGAGGGGGCAGGTAACCCTCCCGCTTTGAGTTTACTCTTTGTTGCATGCGCACTGTGAGTGATGTCCAGAGCGCATGGACATAAAACACATGCAGCGGAGGTGTCAGAGTTTATGTCTCGGCAACAGAGGGGAGTGACACGGTTCATGCATGGCTCCCAAAACGACAAGGCAGTCATGTTTGTTCACTTCACCACTTGCTCAAGCTGAGATCGGATGCTTCCCTCCCTCCCTCTCCGCTCTGCTGCTCTGTCTGTCTGTGAAACTGCTTCTGAGACTCGGAGACTCTCTTGCATTTCTTCCGAACCATAATTATGGACTTGTTCTGACCAGTTGGTCCCTCAACTCAATTTACAACATTTCTTCAAGAGAAGACAGGCTTTGGGCGAGCCGATTTACCCTGTTGGCACGTACGCAGCTGGATATCTCATCGACTGGAAGACTTGATGATGTGTCTATCCCTGCTGCCATCTGTGGATTTTTAGGGACGCGTATTTAATTGGATTCACGATAACTGGTTCCTGCTTTTTGGATTCAGCTGATCCTGGTTTTTATCTACAATCAAGGAAGTCGCCAGCAGCAAATTTGGACCCGATCATGCTGCTTGCCTTTATGATGGTTTGGTTTCATGTCTCGAGTACCCGGACTCAAATGCTTTGGGCTGAATGGATCAGATCTTGGGGATTTTTACTCAGACATGTTCCATCGGTGTGGTCATGTTATTTTGGACATTTCGGAACCGAGTGGACCAAACACAGACTCAAGGTTGATGTCATTAAGTTCTGCCTGTCTCCAAAACAACTGTGTGTTTATCTAAATTTTGTTCGCCTTGGTGTCCTTGAAGGCCATCTTATCTAAAGTCACCTGGAGAAAATGTGATCTGACGCTCACCACCCCCTCCCTGAGGAATTTCCAACTGATAACCAGATGAAACCCCACTGAAAAAACTTTGTGACATCATTTCGAGACTCTGGATTCTCAGGGGTTATTCTTGGCCATTCCTCGACATACCTCGAGAATGTTTATGGATCTCACCGGAGGACATTGACTGATTACAGTGACCTCGAGAGCATCTGTAGACGTTGTTGACCGCTCTCGTCTCTTCCTTCTTCCTGCTCTGCAGAATGTCTACGTAAATATGTGCTTGTTTGTGCGAGGTGTTTTTTCAGTATTAGGGGTTTTTCTCAGCCAAGAAAAAAGTCTGATAGGAATTTTTTTCGCCTCCAACTACTACATGTGTCCAGTTAACCACTGTTTTTGTCTGTCCAAACAGGTCTCACTTGTAAATGAGTCTTTGAGGCTCAATGCGATTTATCTGTTTAAATAAAGGTTGAATGAATAACTTTATTATTAGTCAGTCTGAGAGATACGTGCAAACAGCTGCTGGAACGCACGCGACAAAATGAGAATGGTGAAAGAAAAAAAAAAAAAGTTCCCTGGGTCACATACGCCCTCCCCTGGCATTGCCCCGGGCCCCCCAGGGGGGCGCGTCCCACTATTTGAGAAGGACTGGACTAGTTTAAGATGGCCATCACAGCTAAATAACCTTAAAAATGACAAAAAATGGGTATAATTCTGTCAATTTCACAGATATTCTTTTAAAATATGCTGTAGTAATAGCTGAGAGGTATCCCCGTCATTTAAACACTTCTCATCTTAAGATTCTTCATTTAAAACCGTGGCAAAAAGGGTTACTAAATATTAGTTTTCTAAAAATTCTCTGTGCAGATCTTTGGAGGACGGTACTTCTACATCCAGGCATATCGCTCAATAAAACACCGCACCGCCAACATGGACGTCCTGATCGTGTTGGCCACCTCCATCGCCTACATCTACTCCTGTGTGGTCCTCATCGTCGCCATGGCAGAGCGAGCCGACCAGAGTCCCGTCACGTTTTTCGACACTCCGCCAATGCTCTTTGTGTTTATAGCTCTGGGCCGATGGCTGGAACACGTTGCAAAGGTAGACGTCTTCATCATGATGTGGAGTCCAAACTGTTCATCTGTGTTTGGACATGGAATTTCTCTCTTTATTTTGGGGTGAAAGAGATCAAAATGCAAATTTTTTGGGTTTATTTTGGAGACATTAACTTTGTGAATAGTGGCACCGCAGAGTGTTCTTCCACATAGCTGATTTGAATACGTTATTTTGAACCAGTCTGTCTGATGGAAAGTGTTAAGATGGTATATTTCATTTCTTCTTTAATGTCATTTAAATAAAACTAGCATCCAGTCTGAGGTAGTTAAGGGACAAAATTCTTCGTCAGTCACTGTACCTGTTGGAAACAATTTTACTGAACGGTCATGGTATAATACTGTACATGTACCATTACAGCTCTGGTATACAGTATGTACTTTGTACATCTCCATCTCCATCTACTACCGGGTCGCAGATGCAACAGGTCCAGGAGAGAAACCTATGCATTTCTCGCCTCAGCAGTACTCTCCAGGTCCTCCTGGAGGATTCTAAGGTTTTCCCAGGCCAGAGAACATACTTTGTATATGTAATCCCTATAGAGACTTCTGGATCTGCTCTGGGGCCTCTTTCCAGTTTAACTAGCCCGTGAAACCTCCTAAAGGAGGCGTCTAGGAGGCATAAAAAGACTATCAGGACAGCAGGCAAGGGAGGATCCCTGACTGTGCCGATTCCTGGTGGCATAAACAAGCACTATAGGGACAGCATGTATGTGTACACACAAAATAATGTTGATATAGTATGTAGTATACAGACTCAAATGCTTTTGGCAGGATGGCTCAGATCTCAGGGTTACTCTCAGGCATGGTCCATTGGTATGGCCATTTAATTTGGACGTTTCGGAACTGAGTGCACCGACACAGACTCAAGGTAGATGTCACTAAAGTTAAGCCTGTCCCCAAAACAATCATGTTTATTTGAATTCGGCTCCCTGACTAGCCTTGACAGGCCATCTTATCTTAATTCGCCTGGAAGTTTTGTAAACGTTTAATGCTCTGCCCCTTTTCCCCTCCCACCGAGGACGTCTACAGACCAATCAGAGGGGCTCAGACTCTTTTGATTATATTCTGACGTCGTCCTTGGCTGTCCTCTGCACCCCCACGAGAGTGTACGGAGCTCTCCAGAGGGAACTATTTGAACTGAGCGATTTTATCTGAACTCTGCAGTGCCCCTGTGTGTTGTCTCTGGACATGCTCACCGCCCTTGTGTCCCCACCCCCCTGTGGAATGTCAGCATCATTAAGTGCTGGTCTTGCAAGGTTTTTTTTTTCATCATGTTGTTAACCCATCAGGAATGAATGTCTTCCTCACTGAGTCAGTCTTGTTTCCACATTTTCAGAGTAAAACCTCAGAAGCTTTGGCCAAACTTGTGTCTCTACAAGCCACTCATGCCACTGTGGTCACTCTGGGACCCGACCACTCCATCGTCAGGTAAAACAAACCGAATGAACGCTCGCAGAGTTGCGGTGCTACAGCGTAGCGCTGAATGTGTTTGTGCGTCTCAGCGAGGAGCAGGTGGTGGCGGAGCTGGTCCAAAGGGGCGACATCATTAAGGTCGCCCCAGGAGGAAAGTTTCCTGTGGATGGGAAGGTGACTGAGGGAAACTCCATGGCAGATGAGTCCCTGATCACAGGTAGCTGAAAGAAAGATGCTGCAAGGTCGTGTTTGTCAATTTCTTACTATTGAGACCTTTACCTCTCTCCATCAGGTGAGCCGATGCCTGTTAGTAAGAAGGTGGGTAGTCTGGTGATTGCGGGCTCCATTAATGCTCATGGTGCTCTGATGGTGGAGGCCACTCACGTTGGCGCTGAAACCACTCTGTCTCAGATAGTGAAACTGGTGGAAGAAGCACAAACTTCAAAAGTAGGTAATAGTTTTGTTTATAAACCAGTTAAAAAAAAAACAGATTTTTGTGAAACCTCTGTCATTTTTGTCCAGGCTCCCATTCAGCAGTTTGCAGACAGGCTCAGCGGATACTTCGTTCCCTTCATCATCCTCGTTTCGTTGCTGACGCTGGTGGCCTGGTTGGCCGTGGGGTTTGTTGACTTTGACATCGTGAGGGAGAACTTCCCGGTAGGTCCGATCTGCCGAGCACCTTCACAGGAAGCAGCTCTGGCGAAGTTCTGACTGTCGGCCACCTCACAGGGTTACAACCAGAACATCTCCAAGGCCGAAGTCATCGTCCGCTTCGCCTTCCAGGCGTCCATCACTGTTCTGGCCATCGCCTGCCCCTGCTCTCTGGGGCTGGCGACCCCGACAGCTGTAATGGTTGGCACTGGGGTTGGAGCTCAGAACGGGATCTTGATTAAAGGAGGCGAGCCGCTGGAAATGGCACACAAGGCAAAACACTTTGCATCCTCATTTACATTGGATGAAAGAAAAAAAATCTAATTAATCTTCATAAATGGTAAAATAAGCAATACCGTGGTGTTTTACGGTTGTTTTTTCTCCTGGTGGACAGATTTTGCTATTATCTTGATTCAAATGTGTGTATACGAAGGTCTTACACAAATTCTTTCTGATTATCCTCCTGTTTGTCTCAGATCAACGTAGTGATGTTCGACAAGACCGGCACCATTACAAATGGCGTGCCGCAGGTGACCCGTGTGCTGGTGTTGTGGGACCTGGCCCGCATGCCCCTAAGAAAGGTCCTGGCATTAGTTGGAACTGCTGAGGCCAGCAGCGAGCACCCGCTGGGCACAGCAGTCGCCAAATACTGCAAAGATGTAAGAATCCTGTTGGAGTTCAGCCTTCAGTCAGCTGTCAGCAAGTCAAAAAGCCAAAAAAAAAAACCAGCCAAAGAAATGGCCGGTTCTGCTGAAGCAGAATGCTAGCTAAAAGCTGAAAAACACAGGCTGAAAAGCTAAATAAAGCAAAAAATACCACCTTAAAATCGAAACAAGCAAAAAACATTAACTAAAGGAGGGAAAAAGTCTAAACCCTAGCTAAAAGCTAATTAAAGCAAAATGCTAGCTACAAGCCAATGAAAGCAAGACACTTGTTAAAAGTTAAAAGATACACAATTCTGGCTAAAAGAAATATTATGCAAGATTAAAGCTAAAAGAATCTAAATGTTATCTAAAAAAATAAAAAGGCAAAAACACTAGCTATAAGCCAAAAGTAGCTAAAAACACTAGTTAAAGCAAAATGCTAGCTAAAAGTCATTTTCATCTTAATTTTCTACCTCTTCTCTGTATTTGGGTCACGGAGGCTAGAGGTAACGAAACGAAACCCAGACCATAACTGTCCCAGATTACCACTGGTGTCCACCAGCAGGTCCTGTGGTCGCCGCCCTGACGGGCACCAGTGACTTTCAGGCTAAGCTAAAGCTAAAGGCCAAAATTTTCTAAATGCTAACTACAAGTCAAAAGTAGCAAAATGCATCAAAACACAAATTTTCAGTTAACTGAAGGACATGTAAGGCTAAAATATCACAAAGGGAGCAGAAGTATTTATAGTGGAAAACAAAGAGTAAAAATGCTGACTCACCGTTCATACAGTGATCGTGCACCCAACAGGAGCTGGGCTCGGATGTTCTGGGACTCTGCAAGGACTTCCAGACAGTTCCCGGCTGTGGGATCAGCTGTCGGGTGTCCAACGTGGAGCATCTTCTGCCGCCGAGTGACGAGGGTTTCCTTTTATCTGGGGGAAGCACTGGAAACGGGCCGCTCTCTGCAGGTGGGTCTACCTGTCCACCACCTTCCATGAGTTTTTTTTTAATACCTTTATGATGGAACCAATGTTGGATTGAACGTGTAAATATGTGTGATTCATTTCTTCCTGTGTCCAGCTAAGGGTGTATCTTACTCCGTCCTGATCGGGAACAGGGAGTGGATGAGGAGGAACGGTCACCACATCACAGCAGACGTTGATGCTGCCATGTCGAGCCACGAGACGAAAGGACAAACCGCCATACTGGTGTCAATAGATGGTGAGGACCAAATAACAAACTCTGATTAACAGACCGTGCGTATGTCAGCCTTTGATCGGTCAAAACTCTGCTTATTACAGCGGATTTAAAAAGTCTACACATGTCAAAAGGCAGCTTATATGTGATGCATAAAAAAATGTCACAAGCGCTCATGCAACCCCATACCATCAGTGATGCAGGCTTCTGAACGGAGCGTTGATAGCAACTTGGGCTATCCTTGTCCTCTCTGGTCCGGATGACATGGCGTCCCAGTTTTCCATAAAGAACTTCAAATCGTGACTCATCTGACCACAGAACAGTCTTCCACTTTGCCACACTCCATTTTAAATTACCCCTGGCCCAGTGCAAACGTTTGAGCTTGCTTAGAAATGGCTTCCTCTTTGCACTGTAGAGTTTCAGCTGGCAACGGCGGATGGCACGGTGGATTGTGTTCACTGACAATGCTTTCTGGAAGTATTCCTGAGCCCATTCTGTTATTTCCTTGACAGTGGCATTCCTGTTTGAGGTGCAGTGACGTTTAAGGGCACGGAGATCACGAGCATCCAGTAGAGTTTTACGGCCTTGACCCTTACGCACAGCAATTGTTCCAGATTCTCTGAATCTTTTGATGATGTTCTGCACGATTGATGATGATAACTTAAAAGTCTTTGCTATTTTACGCTGGGTAACACCATTCTGGTATTGCTGCACTTTCTTTCTGTGCAACAATGGTGGAATTGGTGATCCTCTTACCATCTTGGCTTCTGAGAGACACTGACACTCTGAGAAGCTCTTTTTATACCCAATCATGTTGTCAATTGACCTAATTAGTGTTAATTGGTCTTCTAGCTGTTTGTTATATGCTCAATTTCCTTTTTCCAGCCACTTATTGCTACTTGTCCCAACTTTTTTGGGATTTGTTGACACTGTGAAATTTTGAATCAACATATTTTTCCTTTAAAATGTTACATTTACTCAGATTAAACTTTTGATCTGTCATCTATGTTATATTACGAATAAAATATTGACATTTGCCATCTCCACATCATTGCATTCAGTTTTTATTCACAATTTGTTTAGTGTCCCAACTTTTTTGGAATCCGGTTTGTATGACAATACGATTTTTCTGTATCACAAAATCTGTCACGATACGATTTCAATTCTATTCTATTCACAAGTCTGTGGTCGATATATTGCGATATCAAATGCCCATCTCATTTACATATAAATTAACAAAAACAATTCAAACATGATTTAACCATTTTATTTCTGTTATTACAGGCACCAGGCATTTAAATAAAAAAACATTTTTTTCTTAATACATGCAAAAATAAAAATAAATGCCTTGTTCAGTATAGTCTCACATTTCTCATGTTTAATTCATTAGTTCATTTTTTAAACCAGTTAGCTTAAAAGTGTCCTGATTACCTTTCACTTATAAAGAAACAAAAATAGATATTGAGCTTACATAACCTGGCTATCAATACCGTGTTTCTGACACAGATGTGCCTTGGGAATTTCAAAATAAAAGCATATTTTAAAGATGACGATATGAATTAATGTTTTAGTTTTGCCATGAAATAATTGAATCATTAATCAATATATCAATTAAATCGATGTATTGTTACACCCCTACTGTATATGCAGGCTCAAATCAGCTCCTCTCTGAGCAGACAGAAGACTCTCTGACCTCACACACATGGTTCAACATTAATTTAACATTAGTTAGTGATAAACATTCATAACATTTACCTAAATTCCCCTGACATTGCGGTCACTCTCAGAGTACGTGTTATGGATGACTTTCAGCTACTACTGCATAAAATGTTTACTCAAAATTTGTAGAAAATTAAAAGATTTGTAATCATTTTTGTCTTTGCAAAGGTTTATTAGCTAACAGACATAAAAGTACAATGGATAGTATAAAATTGATCCGTTCTGTGACGCTTCAGAAGGCCAGATGGCTTGATGTTGCGGACTTGATTTGGTCTATGGCCCAGCAGTTGAGACATTAAAACACAGTAAAATCTTTACCTCATTTAAACCTGTTCGTTTCGGGTGTGTTTTCTGTAGGGGTTCTGTGTGCCATGCTGGCCATTGCAGACACAGTGAAAACAGAATCGGCACTAGCGGTGCACACTCTCAAAAGCATGGGGCTTGAAGTGGTCATGATTACCGGAGACAACAGGCGCACGGCCAAAGCCATTGCAGCACAGGTAAAACTATGAACCAAAGGCACCGAGGTGTCGTCACATGAAGTGAAAGGTGGTGTTTGACTGCAGGTGGGGATCAGAAAGGTGTTTGCTGAGGTGCTGCCATCGCATAAGGTGGCAAAGGTTCAGGAGCTGCAGAAGCAAGGCATTCGAGTGGCCATGGTGGGAGACGGTATCAACGACTCGCCTGCCCTGGCCTGCGCTGACGTCGGCATCGCTATCGGCACCGGCACAGATGTGGCCATCGAAGCTGCCGACATCGTCCTGATCCGAGTAAGTGATGCTGCAGGGACGTGGTTTTTACCATTGGAGCCGACCACTTTAATAAAGAAGGACAAAGCGTCTCATACCAAAGTTCCACCTACACATTCCCCTAACCCGCTAACGGGCCAATAGTCACAGCGTAAAGTGACACTTTCCTTAAAGCCTCAAAAAGCTCATTAATCTAAATATATTTTTAAAATAAATGCATGTTTGAACAAACAGCAGTATGGTAAGAACATTTTAAATTAATAAAAATAAACAACAAAAGAGTTTATTTGAATTCTATCCTTGTTTAGTCAGAAAAGATGCCTTTGCTTTACAAAGAGGGGCGGAGCTTAAAATTTGAACTGGAACTAGCCACTAGGGGGCGCTGGTTCTTTGTGGCTTCAACTACCAGCTTTTTGCTGCCTCTCTAGTAGAGTTGCATTCAGGCCCAAAAAATCCGACCCAACTCGGCCCCAGCCCGTTGCCATCATTTCCGAACTCCATCCGACCTGACGAATTAACAGTAATTACAGGTCCGAACCCGGAAAAAATCCCAACATTTTTAGTTAAGCTTTGACTGCTTATATAGTTATTAACAGTCGGCGGACATGTGCGGCTGAGGGGGCAGAAGATCAGAGCTGAGGTGGTATTTGTCCTTTCATGGCTGTCAAAGCGCATTAAATCCTTGCTTCTGCATTATTCAGACATGGACCATGCTCTGACATGTCAGATATTTTGGGATCTCACCTATTTGGGTTGTCAGCCGCTCGCTTCCACTGAGTGCAGCGGCTGAATGAATGTCCATTTGGGGTTTGATGGATCGCTGCCTATGAATATAGTCCCATCTGAAGCTTAACTGAACTTTTTTTTTTACCTCTTTCAATGCCGGTCAGCGCGCAGTCAAATGGCCGCGTGCAAATGGCCGCGTGCAAATGGTAATTGTATGGCAAGCCATGTTGCCATACAAGTGAATCGTCAGCAACGCACGTCCGCTGACACTATCAAAAGCCCGACACCGGCCCGCACATTAAGAACATTATTATGACCCGGCCTTGCCCAAATCTGGGTCAGGCCAGGCTGTTGGGTTAGAAATGACAGCTCTACTATCTAGTGATAATCCGTCACGGGTTTCTCCCTCCGCAGAACGACCTGCTGGACGTGGTGGCGAGCATCGAGCTGTCCAAGAAGACGGTACGAAGGATCAGGATCAACTTCGTCTTCGCCCTCATCTACAACCTGTTGGGGATTCCAGTCGCTGCAGGTGAGGAGTCGCCCTTTATTGCCGAAGTAGCCGTTAGACGGAGCCTTCGTGATATCTTCTCCCGTGGTGCCTCCAGGTGTGTTTTTGCCCACCGGTCTCGTCCTGCAGCCTTGGATGGGCTCGGCAGCGATGGCCGCCTCGTCTGTGTCTGTGGTTCTGTCTTCTCTGCTGCTCAGGATGTGAGTCGCACAAAATATCTTTTACCGTACGGGTTATTCACAGAGAGTGGTTCGACATGAGGCCTTGAAAATAGTAGAAAACATTTTCAAGTGAAACATTACAGAACAGCAACAGAGTCCAAATGTATTAACCTAATATTTTGTATATTTGTGCTTTGTAAAATCTCTGTTTTAGGTTTTAAGAATTTTTACTTTTACATAAATTAATTTTTTTCACTTTATCTATTTTTAAATATTTATTCACCATCAGCATCTTAGTACGTTTTACAAACATGGAGCTAAAATTTGGTGTGGTACGGCTTTTATTGTGAACAAAAATTCTACCGTTGTACCTTTTGAATTGTTCGACGACTCGTTCGATTTGAGATTAGAGTCAAAACCCCTCCGATGATCTCTGCAGGTATAAGAAGACCTCGGTGGAGCTGTACGAGGCTCGAGCCCGCGGCCAAACGAGGAGCCTTCGCCTGTCTCAGATCAGCACACATCTGGGCAGCTCGGTTCTCCCCAACGCAGGCCGAGACCAGCTGGGCCAGAACACCGCAGCCTGGCCCGGGTCGGTCTGTTAGTCCTGGAGCAGGACTGCCCCTAGTTCCTGGATCAACCGGACTTTAACGTGCTGTAAAGAATAAAGACGAACACTTTTTTTTAATCCGTTTACAGTTTCAAGACTGCTTGTGTTGAAAAAAATAAAAAATACAATGTACTTATGTAAGAAAAATAATGCTGCATAAAAATTTAAATAAATATTTTATTTTAATGAAAGCAATTGATAGACATTGAATTTTTTTAAAATCCGGTGATTCTTAAACTTTCACCTACTAAAAAGTAAAAACCGTTGTTTTGAGCTTCGCTAAAAAACAAACTAAAAGCGTTTGTTTTAGGCCTTCAGAGGTTCTAATAAAACACGAGTCAGTACGGGAAAAAAATTAACCCGGTTTTCACTTAAAGCCTCCCGTGTTGTTAAAAATAGAGGTGAATAAGAGGGAGAGCGCTTCAGGACCCGTCAGGAATAATTAATGAGACGCGTTAATCAAACAGCGTCACGGATTCTATAGTTATCCACGACGGACAGACTTTTTTTTAACTTCATGATAAACCTTGTCTCGCATTCAGACCTCAGAATATTTAACTCTTTTTTTGTGTCTTTTGCAGCAGCTACATTTATTAGGAGGAAAACACCAGGATATTTTAAACAGTCAATAAAGTTATTGATTAAAAATGACAAAAGTCATGAATATTATCATGTTTGTCTCACTTTAGACTCAAAATAATTATTATTTTCATATTTAAATGCCTTTATTTGATTTATTTTTTTTAAATGTGAAAGGTATTGATTAAAGGTGCATTGCATAAATTCAGTTTAATTCAGTTCATTTATATAGCGCCAAGTCACAACAGAAATCATCTCAGGGCACTGAACATAAACATTCATATATAAAAATCATAAACATTTGAACTTATTGAAACATGTCCTGATGTATGCTCAATTATTCAGGTAGAAAAATCTAACAAAGTTAAATCAGGTCCATTGGACAGCTTTTTAAAAAATTGTTGAAATGTTTCGCCTTTTATCAAAAGGAAGCTATAAACTCAGTCTTATAAATAGCGCCTTTGCACCTTTAACCTGCTCATTGAGACCTGTAGAATCTGACACAAAGCTCTTTTGTCTGAGTACTGCACGGTCTGACCTTCAGGGTGAATTTGCTGGCACCCCTGAGAAGTTTGTACACTGTCTTAAATGTTTTCCACTTGTGAATACAGTAGTCCCTCGTTTATCGCAGGTATCCGTACCCTGAACCCTGAAATGAAAAACCGCGAAGTAGGGATATTAGTACAAGTAGTAACTTATTTTAGTGTGTGTATATATATATATATATATATATATATATATA
>NC_056520.1:16646405-16647678 GCF_014905685.2 Nematolebias whitei
TATATATATATATATATATATATATATATATATATATATATATATATTAGGGATGCACGATATTGGCATGGTATCAGTATCGGCCGATATTAACGTTAAATTTCAATATCGGACATTGACCATTCCATTAAAATAATATAAAAGGCGCTGTTTTTGCCTGCAGAGGCAGCGCAATGCAATGACGTCACATGCGCCTAACCGAGCTCGCGGCGGAGAGTAAAATTCAAAATGTCGGCGGTGTGGAAGTTTTATTTTTCATTGGTCAGGATGTCAGATTCCAAAGATTTATGGACTACGTTGAGCCTCGCTACATTGTCTGCAGTCTGAGATATTTTTCTGATGTAACGTTACTTGAGTTACAAGCCATCATTTCCGACGTCGGAGAGAAGCTAATAGCCGATAGCACGACTTGTTGGGTGAGTTTTACCACTGACATTTGGCCGTCGTGTTAGCGCCGTTAGCATGATTAAGTTTTATGGCACAATGGATAGACAAAAACTTTGAACTTAAAAAGGCTGTCCTTCATGCACAACTAGGAACCTGGAACAAGCCTCCACAAGTAAGACAGCATCACAGGTGACTATCCATCCATCCAATATCTTTACCCGCTTATTCCATTTTGGGTCACAGGGGTCGCTGGTGCCCATGTCCAGCAATCACTGTGCGAGGGGCGGGGTACACCCTGGACGGGTCGCAAGTCCATCACAGGGCCACATAGAGACAAACGAGACAAACAACCATTCACACCTAGGGACAATTTAGAGTTACCAATCAGCCTAACATGCATGTTTTTGGTCTGTGGGAGGAAACCGGAGTACCCGGAGAAAACCTACGCATGCACGGAGAGAACATGCAAACTCCACCCAGAAAGGCCCCTGGACCGGGGTTTGGACCAAGGACCTGCTCGCTGAGAGGCAGCAGCTCTACCAGTTGTGCCACCGTGCTGCCGCAGGTGACTAATGCTAATAAATAAAATTTAACACTTTTCATTTAATATAAGTCAAAGTGCTATGCATATCATATGGCTGTTACTGAATATATGTCACCAGCTCTTACAGCTGTTGCACAATTTTTGTAGTAAATAAGCCCTTAAAATGAGGGCTATGTTCTGACAAAGGAACGTATATAAAATATCGGTATCGGCATATGTTATCGGCCAAATAAGTTTTAACATATTGGCATATTGGATATTGGCCAAAAGTCCAATATTGTGCATCCCTAATATATATATACAAAAAAATATATATATATATATACAAAAATAATATATATA
>NC_056520.1:16647778-16680354 GCF_014905685.2 Nematolebias whitei
AAAAAAAAAAAGCACAGAATGTCAGGACTTCAGCTCTCTGCCTTGGCCACTTCCACGCTGCAGGAGGTAGCTTCTCCTGCAGCTATGGGCGTCACACAGGTGCAGCAGGGGCTAAATAATTTAAAATAATACATTTAAAATAAAAATTCCAAGCCGATCGTGCAGCTCATCCATCAATCAGCCAGTTGTGTCATGTCCAAACTTTTGAAAAACCGCGATAGAGCGAGTCCGTGCAAAAAGAACCGCGGAGTAGCGAGGGACTACTGTAATCTGTGTCTCTGTAGAATAATGGATTCCAAACAGTTTGGAAATGACCTTTGACCCTTCCTAGACTGACAGGCAACAACAGTTGTTTCTCTAAGGTTAATGCTGATGTTTTTCCATCTTGGCGTTGTGTTAACACACACATGTATGGTCCAGAGCAGAAAAAAACTCCTGCTTTTCTCAAGGTGGTCCCATTAAAGTAAAGTGCTATGTGTTGTCAACATTGTATGTTCCCATACAATGGTGAAATTAGTTCACTGCATTTAACCCATAGCACCTGGGATGCACCCAGGTGGAGCAGTGGGCAGCTAAAGCCGATCATTTAATCAATACATTTGATCAGCAGCTCCTGTAAGAAGCATGAACCAGTTTTCACACAAATATTTTCAAAGGTAGGTTTTGTTTCTCCCTTGAGCTTTACACCTTAAGTTTTTAGTTGCTGTGATTTAAAAAAAAAATCATTTCTATGAAGATGGTGTAATAATGTTTAGTGTATTTTACCGTACATTTTACAGCCTTAGATTGTGTTGTGTTGTCTGTAACTATGTCAAGTTTAAAGCTGATATAAAAAAAGGTTTCAGCTGAGTGGATTTTCAGGCCGGAGGAGTCCTCGCAGGTCAAGGCTGTTAGTCTGAATGGAAAAAGAATAGAAGGTGATTTATTTGCTTTTGTGTTCAGGCACTTCTTGCAGAGGGCAAGAAGCTGCGTCTGTGTTTATTGTTTAGATATAAAAGTTTCTGAAAGTTTGAACATTAAATTAAACTTAACTTTTTTTTTTTACTTTAACTGGAATTTAAACTTTACAATCCTGTCATGAATCAAAAAGCAGCCTCTCGGGGAAGAGCAGTTATCCCGATAGCTCTTCAACATGTGAGAAATTGGAAACCCCAAAGTGACAAAAGTTCCTGAAAGACGATCTGATCCAGGATCCACGGAGGAGGTAGGGATTCGGTGTTTGTGCAGATGGTGGTCCTGCAGAAGAAAAAGTGTTTCATTCTGCAACGGTGAATTAAGACGGGATAGAATATCTTTCTGGTGCAGATATGAATGAGGTCTTTTGTTGTTTGCTGTTCAGTCAAAGACCCAACAGCACCAACTGGTCCACGTCTGCAACAGCTGGGTCATCTTACCCCAAAGCCAAACAAATGTTTCATCTGCCAGATGATATTTCAGGTACCATTTATTTAATTTGAGTTTTGTAGCAATTCATATTACAGCCAGGTATGTACCAGTAAGTGCTATGTACCTTTCAAATACTATACCAGGCCTGTACCTGGCTGTGTTATGTATTGTTACCTGGGGTTTTATGACCCAATGAGATTATGATAATAAAAGTCTGGAAGTTTTATGACTTAAGAAAAAAAACATCTATAAAACCCTCCCGACCCGAAGGGGGTTGAATGCCACATACGGTCAGTGGAGGAGACTTTGGCTCAAATGGAAGAGTTCAAATATCTGGGCGTCTTGTTCTCAAGGGATGGTGGGATGGAGCAGGAGATGTATCAACAAAGTTCCTTGTCCTCAGTAATAAGGGTGTTGCTTTGCAGTGGTTCCCAACCCTGGTCCTTGAGGAACACCATATTGCATGTTTCAGTTGTTTCCCTGCGCCAACACACCTGATTCAGTGATATAATTACTTCCTCATATTCTGAAGAAGCCTGTTAATCACCAATTTATTCAAACCAGGTGCGCTGGAGTAGGGAAACAAATAAAACGTGCAGGATGGTGTTCCTCAAGGACCAGAGTTGAGACCCCCTGGATTACGGTGAAGAAATTAGTCAAAGGTTTATGTTCCAACCCTCACCTATGGTCAGGAGGTTTGGATCATGACCGAAAGAACGAGATCCAAGATACAAGCAGCTTAAATGAGCCTCCATCGTAGGGAGGTCAGGCTCATCCTTAAACATAGGGTGAGGAGCTCCGTTGGGGGCGCCTGGAGTAGAGCCTGCTGCTCCTTTGCATTAAAAGGTGTCAGTTGAGGTGGTTTGGGCGTCCTGTGATGCTGTTGCTCAGCGTATTGTTTTGTACTGTTAGTGCTTAGTGTATTTCTTTGTTGAGCATATTTCTTAGTTCGTATCTTAGATCTTATTACGGTTTTTCTTTTATAAATTATACTTCTGTTGGATGTAACTGGGACCCTGTATATAGTTTCATTCCACCACATGTACCACATGCGATGCGAATGACAATAAAGAAACCTTGACCTTGATTAGAATGCCTCGCTTTGGAGGTTTTCTGGACAAGTCCTACTGGGAATAGGCCCCGGATCAGACTCAGAACTTGCTGGAGGAGCTATCTTCTCTTTGATCTGGGAATGTCTTGGGATCCTCTTGGAGGTAAAGAATATCGTTAGAGAGAGGGATATCTGAGTTTCTATCCTCGACCTGTTGCCTTCATGTCCCGACCACGGATAAACAGTAGGAGATCTTAACAACAACAAAACAAAAGCAAGAAATGCTTGAGTGTAAAATGTTGAATTTTACTAAGGGTTTGGTATTACAGTATGTTGAAAATCTTAAATCTTATCTGCTGGGCGGCTGTGGCTGAGTGGTTAGAGCAGTCGCCCTCCAATGCAAAAGTTGGGGGGTTTGATTCCACCAGCAGTCACATGCCAAAGTGTCCCTGGGCAAGACACTGAACCCCCTCATTGTCTCCAATGTGTGTCTCATTGGTGTATGAATGTTCTTTTGTATAGATATATTCCTGTATGAATTGGTAAATGAGGACACAGATTGTAGTGTAAAGTGCTTTGAGTATCTTGATTAGATAGAAAAGTGCTATATAAGTACAGTCCATTTAAAATTAACACAATTAAAACACACTGTAAACTAAGATGAGAATGCTGGAAACATAAGTTATAAATAATATAAAGTTATAAAGGGGAGTGGTGGCGCAGAGGTTAGAGAGGTGGGCTTGTGATCCGAAGATCGCCGGTTCACGCCCCGGCCCCGACAACATCAAAATTGTGGGTGGGGTAGGTGAAACACCCACACTTGCCCCCACCCTCATTCGCCCCACTCTGGGCCCATGAGCAAGGCCCTTAACCCCCACCATGTGCTCACTAAAACAGGTCTCTCTTGAAAATGAGTTCTCGTGGCTCAGTGAGACTAACCTGGATAAATAAAGGCTAAATGAAAAAAAAAAAAAGTTATAAATAAAAGTAACAAAAAAAAAGGTAGGGAACAATTCAATTTAAAAGATCTATGTGGGGTAACACAGTGGTGCAGTTGGTAGATCTGCTGCCTCTCAGCGAGCAGGTTATCCTGGTTCAAATCCTGGTCCGGTGGCCCTTCTGGGTGGAATTTGCACGTTCTCTGTGCATGCGTGGGTTTTCTCTGGGTACTCTGGTTTCCTCCCACAGACCAAAAACATGCATGTTAGACTGATTGGTAACTCTAAATTGTCTCTAGGTGTGTTGTCTCGTTTGTCTCTATGTGGCCCTGTGATAGACTGAGACCTGTCCAGGGAGTCCCCCGCCTCCCGCACAGTGATGGCTGGACATGGGCAACAGCGACCCCCACTACCCAAAAAGGAAGAAGCGGGTAAAGATAATGGATGGATGAATGGTAATACTTATAATTTATGCCTTTGTCATTAAGGTCATTTTTTTTTGCACATTTTTTTTCTTCCTGGTGTTTAACTCTGTTTAGTTCTTATTAACTTGAAATGAGCCTGAGGTTTTTTTTTTAATCACATCTCAGTTTTTCACATTATTAACTGAAGCACATATACGAAATAAAATTTAAAAACAAACATCTGATTCTTCATCATATTTCTCTCTCTCTAGCAGTTCACACCTCCCTCAGCCACCTGGAGAAGGAAAACATATGTGAGAATGCTCTTCACTGACTACAGCTCAGCATTCAACACCATAATCCCCTCCAAGCTGGTTTTACTAGCTCACCACACTGGGCCTGGAGAAGTCCATCTGCTGCTGGATACTGGACTTCCTCACCAACAGACCACAGGCAGTGAGAATCAGCTGTCACTTCTCCTTCACACTAGTCCTGAGCACCGGTATACCTCAGGGCTGTGTCCTCAGTCCACACTTATACTCTCTATTAACACATGACTGTACCGCCAAGCACAGCTCAAACGTCACCCTCAAGTATGCTGATGACACCACCATCTTGGGCCTCATCACCAACAACGACGAGAGTGCCTACAGAGATGAGGTGAAATCACTGACCATCTTCTCAAGAAAATAACCTCTTTCTAAATGTCAGCAAAACAAAGGAGCTGATAGTGGACTTCAGGAAACAGCGTGGAGGCCAGCACCCCACCATCTTCATAAACAACGCTGAGGTGGAGCAGGTCAGCAACTTCAAGTTCCTTGGCGTTCACATTACCATGGATTTGTCCTGGACTTTACATACAAACACTGTGGTCAAGAAAGCCTGACAAAGACTCTACTTTCTTAAAAAACTAAAGAAGATTGGTACAAATACCAGCATCCTCACCAACTTTTATAGGTGCACCATTGAGAGTCTGCTGACAGGCTGCATCACAGGGTGGTATGGGAGCTACACCAGTCAGAAAGCTCTACAGAGGGTGGCGCAAACAGCAGAAGACATGGTAGCAGTCTCCACACCATCCAGGACATCTACCACAGCCGATGTCTGCGTAAAGCACGCGGCATCATTAAGGACCACACCCACCCAGCACAAGGACCCTTCCGTCTACTACCCTCAGGCAGACGATACAGGAATCTGCCATTGCGTACAAAAAGACTAAAGGACAGCCATTATCCACAAGCTGTCAGGTTACTGAACTCTCAATAAATAACACCGAACAACTGGAAATTACATTTCACCAAGCCACATCTGTGACAACTAATATGACTAAAATTAGCTTGTGACAGCTAATATGTTTATTGTTTGTTGCTGCTGCACTATGTGGCTGTATCATGTATGTCACTTCCTTACCATCATAATTCAATCTCAACCTGTGCAATAACCTGTCACACAACCTGTGTAGTTTGTTAATTATGTGCAATATGTATGTGTGTATATATATATATATATATATATATATATATATATATATATATATATACACATGTATAATGTGCATTTTAACTTATATTATTACCTTGAAATACTCATTCATATAAATTTATCCTACTTGCACTTGTTATATTCTGACATGTTGTTGATTACTATTTTTCGTTTGGATCTTGTAAATATTGTATATACTTTTTCACTTTTTGGTACTTTACGTTGTACCCTTATTGCATGCTTTAGTATTTTCTTGTTTGTTTGTTCTTTGTTTTTAGCAAGGCAAATTGGTTCTTCTCATCCTGAGCATTTCATTGTACTTGTGTTAACCTTGCATATGACAAATAAACATAATTGAACTTGAACGCACACAAAACATACATCAGTTTTTAGGAATTCAGCTCTGTGAGCAAAACAGATCTAGGTTTAGTTTATTCTGGTGACCCTGAGACATAAATGTATTTTTCTAACCTGTAAACGTACAAAAAAAATAAAAAAAATAGATACGTAACAAAAAAATAAAAGATCTGTTTTAGTGGTTGGAGACAGGTTTCATGGTCATGACTCATCCAGACTGTTAAAGAAAAATGGTTCTGGTTTCTTTGGTCTGAAGCTTGTTTGGGTTTTCAACGGTAGTTTTGCTGATTAGTTAATCTGGTCCAGCTGTGTTGTATTCTTATGTGTGTCAGAGCTGGTTCTGCTCTGGTTTGAGCCTGGGTTTAGGTTTTAACACGTGGTTCTGTCCTCAGCAGGTAAGTCCAACTGTCCAAAGTTTTATCATTTAAACGCTGTTAAGTTTACACTTCTGCTAACATTCAATTTATTACACAAAAACAACGTCTGGCAACAATTTATTTGAACTTTTTCTCTTTTTGAAGTGGTTTTTGGACCATTTTCGGTACTTTAAGTAAATGAATTAATTGTTTTTCCGTGATTGAGAAGAAAAAGAAAACGGTAGTCAAAACTAATTTAAACTATAATAGTTGTGGCTGTTTATGTCATGATGCCTTTGGCTCACAAGTGTTTCATCTGTTTGGGATTTTAGCTACAAGCTACCAGAGCAAACAAGCAAAATATTAAGAAAAGCTACTCTTATTCAGACTGAGTAAATCAAAAGAACAAGATGTTGGAGACCTTCAGGGAATATCCAAAGGTTCAAGGAAGTTATTGCCTCGGCTCTCTGACTTTTATAATTACTAGATGAACCAATTAAATATAAATAAATGATGATATTGTCTGATTTATTGCTGCTTGTGACACAAAAGAAGCAGCTAAATGAAATTTAAATAAAAATGAACTTGAAATGCCTCTTTGAGGTGATTGCTTTAAAAAAAAATATTTTGTAAAATTAATATTTAATAACAAAACCCTTTTAAGAAACATTCTGGAAAAGTTAGTCCAATTTTTTTTTTTTTAATAACTTTAAATGATTACCAACCCCACCCCCCCCCACCCACCCCCAAAAAAACAATAACCTAATATCTGTATTAGAGTGCACATGAACAAAATGATTTGATTTGCAAAATTAAAGTATAAAAACAGTTTTATGCTTCTGCTGTAAAACAGAAAACTGTCTTATTAATGGAGCATTTTAAAGGGATAGTTCAGATCCTTTAGCGTGGTGGTCTGTGAGAATGTTCATGACTTGTTTTTCTGTTTCCTTCAGTCTTCTGCAGATTGTTAACAGTTGTGTCGCACTGTTAGCTCATTCAGAAGAAGACAACTTCTAGTTTTTATAATTTTATACTGTTCAAAATGTTCTAAATATTTTCCTCGTGGCAACGCATTCACATCTCTTCAATTCCTTCAAAAACATTGTTTTTGAAATCTGCTTTAATCTGTTTTTTCTTCTTATGCTACTTTGTTTTTAGGTACATTTATTGTTTAGCTTGTGTTTTGCTACTTATGGCTTTCAGTTACCATTGTTGTTGTTGTTTTTTTTTTTTTTTGCTGCTTTTAGTTAACAGGTATACTTTTAGCGAACATTTAGCTGATTTTAGTTAACTTACTGATTTTAGCTAAGCTTTTTCTGTTTTTATCTACGTTTCTGTTGCTTTTAGCTACAGTTCTACTTTTGGTTGATGTTTATCTGCATTTAGCTAACCTTCAGCTGTTTTTAACTACCGTTATGTTGCATTTAACTACAGTTCTTTTAGTTAACATTTAGCTGATTTTAGCTAACCTTTAGCTACTTTTACTAACCTTTTGCTGCTTTTGGCTAACTTTTAGCTTATTTTAGCTAATCTTTTGGTGCCTTTAGTTAATTTTATTTATTTTAACTAACCTATTGCTGTTTTTAACTACAGTTCTGTTGCTTTTAACTACAGTTCTACTTTTAGTTAACCTTTAGCTGCTTTTAGCTAATCTTTAGCTGTTTTTAATTACTGTTCTGTTCCATTTAACTACAGTTCTTGTAGTTAACTTAGCTTCTTTTAGCTAATCTTTAGCTGCTTTTAGCTAACCTTTTGCTGCTCTAAACTAACATTCACTCATTTTAGCTAAACTATTTTATCAACAATTCTGTTATTTTTAGCTACAGTTATACTTTTAGTTAACCTTTAGTTGCTTTTAGCTAACCTTTAGCTGTTTTTAACTACTGTTTTGTTGCCTTTAGCCAAAGTTGTTTTAGATAACCTTTAGCTGTTTTAGCTAAACTTTTGCTGCTTTTAGCTAACCTTTAGCTTACTTTAAATGATTTTAGCTAAAGTATTGCTGTTTTTAACTTCAGATCTGTTGCGTTTAGCTACAGTTTTACTTTTCATTAACCTTTAGCTGTTTGAGCTAAGCTTGAGCTGTTTTCAACTACAGATCAGTTGACTAACTACAGTTCTACTTGTAGTTAAACTTTTGCTGCTTTTAGTTGACCTTTAGCTGTTTTTAGTTAACTTTTTATGGCTTTTAGCTAAATTTTACTCAGTTTAACTAACCTATTAACTACAGTTCTGTTACTTTTAGCTACAGTTATTTCAGTGAACTTTTAGCTGCTGTTAGCTAACCTTTTGCTGCTTTTAGCTAACCTTTTGCTTCTTTTAGCTAATCTTTAACCAACTTTAAATGATTTTAGCTAAACTATTGCTGTTTTTAAGTTCAGATATTTTGCTTTTAGCTACAATTAGTTAATCTTTAGATGCTTTTAGCTAAGCTTGAGCTGTTTTTAACTACAATTTTGTTGCTTTAGCTAAAGTTCTACTTTTAATCTTTAGCTGCATTTAGCTAACATTTCGTTTTTAACTACAGTTGTTGCTTTTAGCTACAGTTCTTTTAGTTAACTTTTAGCTGATTATAGCTAATCTTTAGCTGTTAACTACAGTTCTGTTGCTTTTACCTACAGTTCTTCTTATTTTATTAACCTTTTATTTAACAAGGCAAATCTCACTGAGATCACAGATCTCTTGCAAGGGAGGCCTGGGCCTGAAGGCAGCCTAACATGCATGTTTTTGGTCTGTGGGAGGAAACCAGAGTACTCTGAGAAAACCCACGCAAGCACGAGAAGAACATGCAAACTCCACACAGAAAGACCCCAGGTCCAATCGGGGATTGGACCGAGGACTTTCTTGCTGTGAGGCAACAGTGCTAACCACTGAGCCCTCGTGCTGCTGGTTATATTTTTAGTTAACCTTTAGCTGCTTTTAGCTAAACTTTTGCTGATTTTAGCTAACCTGTTGCTGTTTTCGACTAGTTGTGTTTCTTTTAGCTTAAGTTCTTTGCTGCTTTTAGCTAACCTTTTGCTGCTTTTTAGCTAATCTTTTGGTGCTTTTAGCTAACTTTTACTCATTTTATCTAACCTATTGTTGCTTTTAGCTACAGTTCTACTTTTGGTTAACCTTTTGCTGCTTTTAGCTAACTGTTTGCTAATGTTATCTTTTAGCAAGCCAAATTTGACTTCTAAGTAGCCTTTTACTACTTTTAGATAGTTTTGCTATTTTTAGCTTTTAGCCTTTTCTTGACTTTAGCTTGTTGCGCTCTGCTTTTTTAAATTTTAGCATTTGCTAACTCAGTTTAAGCTTCTTCAGCAAATTCCAGAATTCACATATCACTCAGCAGTCTCACTGCATTCAGAAAATGTAATTACTCTGTTAAAAGTTGTTTGTTTTGTTGTTGTTTACGTTTCAGTTGTCAACATTAGACCAAATGTTTCACCATAAAACAAGATGAGGCTTCAGGGCTGATCATTGTTACAATGCTGTTTGCCTCTGCAGATGTTTAAATGCTGAACATCTGTGTGACCCATGACAGCAGCGCCATGCCTCAGACGTGGCCAATAATATGTGTGTTCTGACAATAATATTAAAAATATGAGTAAATCAAACATGATACTGACTTTTATCTTGGCTAACCTTTATTTATTTGCTAACACACACACACTGACATCTGGTGATTTATGGGTTTCCAGATGTTTCATTGTTGCAAACATAAACGGTAAAGTATTTTTGTCACTATAATTTAAAAATGTTTAAAATTTGATGGCTGCTCAATATTTGTTCCATTATTTTCGATGTTCTTGGGAACAAAACAGCAATCGTTTTTAATGTAGGGAGTTTTGAATGTGCTGTTTGCATGTGTTAAAGTAGATAACATAGATTTTTTTTTTTCTTTTAATGGCAGGTTTTTATTTGATGGAAAATATTAGGACATGTTTAACTGTTTTGACTTTACTGTCACTTTGTCTAACTCTCACACTCCACTAATCCGTTTCATACTTTTAGATATTCTTTACTAGCGACAAACATTGAACTGCATATTTTTATATTACGGTGTAAGATTTGGCATGAAAACTAGGTAAAAGGTCAAAATTGAGCTTGAAACTTTTTTCTTTTACAAAATACTACTTTTATTGTTTTCCTCGTTTTTACGGTTGGAGATGGGAAATTCTGAGTCTGCAGTTGTCATTGAATGCAACGCGAGTCATTCATGCTTGCTTTAAAAGGCTGGTCTTTCCACTTTTAGCACCAAACTTCATTCATATGAGCTAAATGACCAACATCTGGGGCATGAGGACTCATAATGGGACAGGAGAAAAGACGATGGGTCAATTTAAGCTGTGCAGTCAGACGTGAAATGTTTTCATGTTGGTTTTCTGAAGGAGTCGCGTAGAAAAACTCGTTTAAAGCAAAGTAGTGTCCTACAACATATATAATGCTCTGGATCAAATGAGCATTTTTATCTTAAAGCAAACCAGCAAATCCTTGAATCCCGCCTCAAATTTTATTCCATCTTTGTTCCCATTTAGACCTTTAGCCACGACTTGTTTCTAAATAAATTCACCTTGAATAGAGTTCAGACCACCGCAGTGGACGGTGATAAGAAACGTGAACTAAAAACATTTATCACCTGACATTTTCCATTTAGCTGAAGGTCTTTGTGTATTCATGGAGGACCTTCTGCTGTTCTGCAAACGTCCAGGGTTCAGAGAAAATATGAGAATCCTGCTTTTAGTTTGTCAAATATGGGGACGTGTGTATTAAAATCTAATGATTAAATACTGATCAGCATAATCTCAATAAAATATTACACTTCCCAGCTTTTTGACCTGATCTACACAAACGCAGTGAAGTATATTCATACTTTTGGTTAAAAAAAATAGTCGTTTGTCTTTTTCTCCAACAGTAAATCAATTCAGTTTATTTATATAGCGTCAAGCCACAACAGAAGTCGTCTCAGAGCAGTGAACAGAAATATTCATATGTGTAAAAAGTAAGTTAATATTTATCTGAGGAGCAGACTGCTTTGAATTTAACTTTATCACAGACTCTCATCTTGAGCAAGCACGAAGGAGACAGTGGAAAGGAAAAACTCCCTCATGAGGAAGAAACCTTTAGCAGAACCAGGCTCAGGACAAGCGGCCATCTGCTTCGACCGGCTGGGTTTGAGAGGAACAGATACACAATGGCAGGTCAAGAATCACATGTTAGGATAGAAATAGTATGAAATCAAAACTATTCAGTTAAACAATTCATTTAAGGAAGTGAGGTCATTTGTCCTCCAGTAGTCTAAGTCTATATCAGCACAACAAACCAACCCTAACTATAGGATTTATCAAAAAGGAAAGTCTTAAGCCCATTGTTAAAACTGGACAATGTGTCAGCCTCATGGACAGAAACTGGAAGTTGGTTCCACAAGAGAGGAGCCTGACAATGGAAAGATCTTCCTCCCATTCTGCTTTTGGAAACTCTAGGAACCACAAGTAAGCCTATAGCCTGAGAGTGAAGTGCTCTGTTAGGAAACTATGGAACAAAGTGATCTGTAATATAAGATGGAGCTAGGTTGTTGAGAGCTTTGTATGTTAGAAGTAAGATTTTGAATTATTTTCTGAATTTGACGGGGAGCCAATGGAAGAAGCAGTGGCACAGCAGCAGCAATAGTAGTAATAGTAGTATGGGTACAAGCAAGTTTTTTCACTTCCTTGTTTTATAACTCAATCCAACAGGATTTTTTTTTAGTAATTCTAGTACTAGTACTTGCCCCAGTACACGTCGCACCACCGTATAAGTCGCATCAGTCCAAATATGTCTAATAGTGGAAAAAAACCATAAATACGTTGCTTTGCCGTTGACGCGTTGCATTTGTTATGTGTCAGCGATGCAACGCTGACCACCTGATCGATTGGCTGCCAAATGGCCAGAGTGTGCACGGGAGGACTTTAACAAGAATTAAACGAGATTAACACTTAAAAACAATTGTTTGTTTGTTCAGAATTATATCAAAGGTGTGTCTCAGTTGAACTTTTCCTTAATACAGTAAATGCACTTTGACGGTCAAATCAGCTGCATTTCAAAAGCCGATGTGCGGCTGCGGGAGCGTGCAAAGGGAGGACTTGCTGTGCATTTCTTTGAAATTTAACAATATAACCACCTAAAAAAACTTGTTTGCTCGACTTTATAGTAAAGGTGTGTCTCAGTTGAACTTTTACTTAATAAATTCACTTCAGTGGTCAAATCAGCTGCATTTCGCTTGAATGGCACGGCGAAATGCAGCTAATTTGACGTTTGCTCCAGGAGTTCAGGAGCGAGACGAAGGTGGCTTTCTATGACAAGCCAAGTGTCTCATTAATAGTCACTTTTATCTATTAATTCGACACTTGATTTGACATATTAGTCGACTGCCCTCTAGCGGCTGAAAATGGTAGTGCTAAATATTTTCCATATCAGAATGAATGAAAGTCAGGTCTCAGCCAAAAACAAAAAAAACATAAATAAGTCGCTTTGCTGTATAAGTCGCTAATTTATGCAAAAAGGTGCGACTTATACAGCGAAAAATACGGTAATTTGGTGAACAAGAAAATGGGTTTATTGTCTTTAGTAATCAAGCCGAGTCAATAAAGCCTAGCTTTAATTTTCCTCCTTGCAGACATGCGTATCACCCACCACCAAAGATTTAACTTAAAAGCTAGTCTTTTAATGCTTTTAGCTATATCAAAACATCTAAGTTCATGCTCAATAATCCAGGTTAAAAAAACGTCCTCTGGACGGTTTCTTTGTGTTGAAACATTTCATCCTTTATCCAAAGGACTTCATCAGTCTCAGGAGCCACAATAAACTCAGTCCCACAAGCAGCACACTCACATAGTGGACCAACCAGTTTGCTGGTGATAAGATGGTTTCTGGAGTCCGCCCCGTCAATTCCTCTGAGGCAGCCATGGCCAAAGTGGTTCAAAACATCAAAGTTCATGCTCGGACTGATTAAGTTTTTTGGATGAAAGACAAAACATTTCAACACAAATAAACCGTCCAGAAGACCTGACTAACTTTATTGGGCTTTTAGCTATAGTTCTGCTACTATTAGATTAATTTTTGCCATTTTTACCTAACCTTTTGCTGCTTATAGCTTCAGCTGTGCTACATACTTTTGGACATTATGGACATGTCTTTCTGTTGTATTTACGTTTATTTACTTCATAATATATTTATTTAATTTTGTCACGTCCCACCTTCCATAATGATTAAAACAATTTTCTTTTTTTTAATGCAGAGTTTTTCACCTGATGATTCAGGAGAATAAAAATGAGCACTATATCCCTCTCTAAATTAAAAAAAATAGTGACCTTGATTCTGTCTGGCTAATTATTAATATTCACTATATAACGATGTTTACCGGAGCCTTCGGGACTTTAAATGTGAACTTAATTGCATTTGAGTGCAGGTCAAGGTTGAATGTTGGAGCTATGAGGTCAAAATTGTACCTAATTTTTTTGTACTGTATATATGAGACGCTTTGTTCTGGTACTAATGTATAACATCCTTCATAAATTAAATTTTGTATAAATATATTCTACCACAGGAAACTAAGAGTTGCCCCTGTAGTGCCCTTCTCAACAGCTCACTAGATTTATGGACTTCAACATTTGGCGTGAAGCTATTTTAGGATCGTGAGATCCGTACTAATATTCTGGCTCATCCAGCTGATGTATGGCTGCCATAGTCGGCACGGTAAAACCCGGAGGAATAAATAACCGTGACAAATGTTGGCTGCAGATGAGCTTTGAGTCGAGTCTGAATGAAGAGGTCGTGAAAACAATGATCGTAAATAAAAAAAGCTGTGAATCCTTTGTCTCATCGGGCGTTCTTCAACTCGGATATCAACAATTTTTATTTTATATTACAAGAAAATGGAAGATAAAAAAGGGACTTTGTTATAAGAGTTTGAGAATGGGAAACTATCAAAGGGACAAATGATAAACCCGTATGTTCTTATAGTAGAACTTCAGTTTGCTCAACAATAAATTGATAAACTACACAACTACAAGGACTGACATATTTTACATTGTTTTTTGCTTGTGAGAAAGTGTCATCTGCAAAAAAAAAAAAAGAGTAAAATGTCTGTACCACAATGTTATTGTCCCGCTTAAAAATTACCGAAGTGTTTTGAATAAAACTGAACAGCTGACAAACCCCTCCAGCAAACTGTATCTCTGCGAATGGTATTTTCGCTTTTCTCCACCTTAATTTATTTAACTCTAATGGTAAATTTAAATTGTATTTTGTTTTTTGTATAAAAATGCATGCTTAGCCTAAACATAAACCATTTGGGTTGAATTAATATATTTGGTGAACTCAAAGCATTTGGAATTACGTCTTATTTAGGAAATTTGGCAAGGAATTTGGTTCTTATGGAAATTTTTACAATTAAACTATTTTCTGATGGTCGTGAAAAAAATCTTACGTCAACACAGACATATTGGGGCTTGTTTCAAGATATAACAAAACTCTAACCCCAATCATTGTTTTTGACTAAGAATACATTTTTATTCCTTTTATTAAATGTTTTTTCCTCTCAAACCCAAATAAAAAGGTGAGAATTTAACAAACATGGGTTCATAAGACCAAAGTCTCGTGATACTTTGACCTATAACTTGTTTATTTTCAGCACGAAAGGCAGATGATCTTGCCTGTGTGTTAGCAAAGTATTTCATGAACCTCTGGACAGACTTTAATAAAACTAATCAATGAATGCACATCTGATTAACCTTTCAACCAGATGTAGGATGGCCGCCACAGCTAATCGACCTTAGCAAACACAAAAATGTATCTCAGTCAATTCTGCAAATACTGAACTAAAATTTAAAGTGGTCGTACCCGAGAGTCATTACAACACAAGCTAAACCTTTTTAAGAATGCACGAAAGTTTACGCTCACTAAATACTTTTCTTTTAGTGGTAGATTTTCCTAACTTGGGTATTTTACATGAAGAATTTATTCTACTTACTTTCCCTTTAGTTTGTGACTTTAATGCTCTTTACAAGTTTATGCTTTTAATAAGTAATCTCTTCGGGACCCAAAAGTCCCAGGTTTGATCCCCAGTCGTGTCTCTGAGCAGGACACCCTATCTCCAATTGCTCCCCGGGCGCTTTCAATAGCTGCCCACTGCTCCACCTGCGTGTATCCCAGGTGTGATGGATTAAATGCAAAAAGCCAGTTTCGCCATTGTATGGGAACATACAATGATGACAACACATAGCACTTTCTTTCCTTTCCCTTTGGTTTGTGACTTTAATGTTCTTTTCAAGTTTATGCTTTTAATAACTAATCTGATTTAATTTGACACAAGGGTGCCAGTTTCATTGCAGTCCTATTGAAAGTAAAACCACTGATTAACCTCACAGCCCTAATGCAGCTGTCATGAACCAGTTGGTGTCATTATGGTAGCTACATTCATGCATTTCATTAATTACAAAAGAGGCAGCATATATTTTTTTGAGTCAGTGTAGATATTAAGTATATCTTAGGCTTGTAAATGGACTGCAAATGGTAAATGGACTGCACTTACGTATAGCGCTTTTCTATCAAGATACTCATAGTGCTTTACAACACAATCTGTGCCCTCATCTATCCATTCACAGAGCACTCTACTATTTCTGTACAAAGAATAATCAGTGCGTTATTACATTTATACACCAATGGGACACACATTGGAGGCAATGAAGGGTTCAGTGTCTTGCCCAGGGATGCTTCAGCATGTGACTGCTGGTGGAATCGAACCCCCAACCCTTGCATTGGAGGACGACTGCTCTAACCACTCGACCACAACCGCCCCAAACCGTCTTGTAGAAACGACCACCTTATTAAAAATAGAAAGAGAATATTCTCTCATCAAATCCAAAATTTATATTTCAGAAATGATCGTTTATTTCCAAAAGTGACTTTTTTTTCCCCACTGCTGAAGTAAAACAATAGGTATCCAGGACTCCAGTTCTATTCATATCAGAGGGTTTCACTGTGTTCAAATGTTCTCCATCGTTATACGTATATCCATTTATTTATTTATTTATTATAGAATGGCTTGGCAGAAAATAGCAAAACTTGTCTGACTGTAAAGCTTTGCACCATTTAAAAATATATATTTTAAGGCGTCCTAATAATGTCTGTGTCTTGTCCAGCATTTATATCTCTCAAGCTCCTAGTATGCTGTGTCCATTTGTATTTCGAGGTGCACTTTGAGCCACACCTTCATCCGTTTCCTGACACTAAAACGCGCTGCTTGCAGTGTCGTAGTCCTTGCTGATGTGGGACGTACTGGGCAGAGACTTAAGGTACTCCATGTGCCTCCTGGCATCCTCTTGGTTGTGTTTGATGTAATAAACGATGTAGGCTGTCACCATGAAGAACCAGCAGAACATGGCCACAAACATGGCCATATCGGTTGTTTTGTGGTGAAAGTTGCAGAAGTTGATTCCAGAGTCCAGAACATGGATCACGGATTGTCCCACGTACTCTTCCTGTACCGATGTATGGCAGCTGACCTCGTTGACCGTCTCAGGGTCAAGCCTTAGTTCCCGCAAAACCTCTTGGAGCAAACAATCGCAGTGCCAGGGGTTGTTGGAGAGCCGGACTCGGGCGTGCAGCTTGGTAAAGGTGTCCTTCGGGAGGCTGCCGAGTTGGTTGTTGGAAAGATCCATGGTCCTCAGGCTGTCCGAAACCCCCTCAAAGGCACCAACCTCCACACTCTCGAGGGAGTTTTGGGATAAATCCAGCTCCCTGAGTCTATGGAGGTCCATAAAGGCCTCCTTAGGGATGACTCTGATTTGATTTGATGAGAGCAAAAGAACCACGGTGTCCTTCGGCAAGTTGTCCGGAATGTTGTCCAGGTTGCGTGAGGTGCACTGCACCATTATGCCGTTTCTCTCCGTGCAGTGGCAGATTTTTGGGCAAGCCTGAACTGTGATCAAGGACAAGGTCAGCAATGTTTCTAAAAAGAAAGAACTCCAAGAAAGATGTTTTATAGGTGATCCACACCTTTGAAGAGCACCCATTAGCAGGCTTTGAAACCAACGAAAGGAGTAAAAAGTTCCTGAAATTGTGGTTACGTGGCAAATTCTTTCAACACAACTTTCCGTTAAAGCACCATTGCCTGACTCTGTTGAAACCAAACAACCAAATCCCCTAAAGTTTCAGTCCCTCGATTTGTTCTGGACCTTCTCTCTCATGGTTTACCTCGACATGTATGAAAAATGAGCCCTGATCCAGTCGATAAGAGGGCGCCCGTACAATGGTTTGCATACTGAGATTCTGGAGATGGACTTGGCAGGCAGGGTGGAAAATATTTTGGCAGGCTGGGTTTTTAGGGTCGTGGGGCGAACCTCCTCAAACAAGCAGAAGAAACCTGGAAATGAATGAGAACAAAAGGTGACAGTGAGATTTTTATGTTTTTGCAAATTTTCCTGTCTGCTCATTTAACCACCCCTTTTCAGTAAAACTTTCTACTGTCCCGTTTTTCGTGTGATGATTAAGGGGCAGTAAAGTTCAGTATTATCATAAGAATAGCAGGTTTCCATAGCATGGCCCCCTGGGCTCCAATTTCCATCAGGACACAATCCGTTAAATAAAGTGTCTCTCATCAACGTGCAGCAGATGAACTTTTGAACACAGTGATGTGTGGTTTAAATAACACAATGATAATACGTAAGATTAATGGTTGCATATGGGAGCGGTGAAGGTCAGAAAGCAAATGAAAACCACAACGTGGTTCATTCGTTAGTTTGAGGACAAACATGACGGAGAAGCGGCAAATCCTATGAACTAAGGTTGACCATGAAATAAACGATTCAACACAGCTTTTATTGGATTAACGTTAAAGGTAAAGTCACTAAACTTACAAATGATCAAAGTTTAGTTATTTGGTCTTATCCTAAATCATGAAAATGTTTTAAAAAAAATAAAATAAAATGAGGAAATATAATAGTTTTCTAAAGTGGTCGCATAGATATTAGATTAAAAAGATGCTGAATAACTTATATGAATGCAACTGAATTATTTTCAGCCAAATCTACAAAACAGATTTATCAGGACTCGTGTTTGTCTTTAAACGCAGCAGACAGGTGAGTTTTAGCAATAAAAAAACAGTTTATCCAGTTATTTACCTGAAAGCTCCTGCCGGCTCGTGTGGCTCAGTCCCAGAGGTGAATCTGATTCAAAGCGTCCGGCAGCAGGATCAACACCTCCTCCTTTATGAGCTCTCCCCTAACCATCCTCCTGCAGGAGCTGCAGCCTCTCCAGGAGTCTGTATCCAGCTGTTTGACCTCCTGTTGGAGCAGCTTTGCAGCAGCGGTGTGTGTGTGTGTGTTAAAGCAGAAATCGTCCCGTCTCTTTGCTTTCAGTTGGTTTAAAAGATGCTGCATCTGCGATTCTTTGACATTGAGTTAAATCTGACAAAGTTTATCCTGGGAGGGGTTCCTGCCAATCCCTTATTTTCTGTCGGCTGCTGTTAAAGCGTATGTGCTCAAATGTGCTGCAGTTGTGTGTTATTTAAACTCTTTATGTCACCTTCTACTTCAACTTCATATTAATAGCATGAACGTAGGAACTATAAAAAGAACATTTTTCATTCATTTCCTCAGCTCGGAGGGAAATGGTTAAAGGAGTCCAGATCTTTTGAAATTCTATGCTTTATGCGTTTCATTTTATGCTGAGGTGACTTAAAGAAAAACCTGCATTTTTCACAGCGTTCCTGTTTACTAGACCAAATGACAGACCGATTTCTGTGAAACATAAATTATTTTGTCTCTACATTGAGTATCTGTTCAATCTCCTGCACACGCTGATTCATCAAGTTTTAAAAAGTGTGCTCGTTTGACAGCTGAGTGACTTCTCAACCACCTTTTTATATTCTAGCACTCCTAGTCCTGCTGCACATTACACTTCTCCTAGTGTCTCTGCGTATTGTTTGTGTTTTTCTTTTACCAAAATATCATATACCATTGGACAATTTTATTGAAACGTGCAGGAAAACACAATTGGATGTCCACCTAAAGCTAAAACTTCGGCGTCTGTCCAAATCAAACTGGCCGACACAGCTAACAGACTTTAGCAACACCAAACTGGCTATAACTCGGCCATTGTTGCAGTAACTGAGCTAAAACTTTGTGTGGTAGTCCAATAATTTTCAGTCAGGTCATCTGGACAGTCTCTTTTTTTGTGTGTGCTGAAATGTTTCACCTTCCATCCAGAAGGCTTCATCAGTCAAGGAAACGCACAACACAAAACTGATTCTTCCCCCAACAGCTTACTCCAAAGTGGAACAAACCAGTTATGTTGGTGCTAAGATGGTCTCTTTGGCACGCCCCCTCCTCCAGTGCCGGACACAGTCGTGTCAAACTGGTTCAAAGCCAACAAAGTCCATGCTCAATAATCTTTAATTCTCAATAACTGGTTTGTTCCACTTTGGAGTAAGCTGTTGGGGGAAGAATCAGTTTTGTGTTTTCTTGACTGATGAAACCTTCTGGATGGAAGGTGAAACGTTTCAGCACACACACACAAAAAAAAAAAAAACTGTCCAGATGACCTGACTGAAAAGTGTTGGATTGTATACCTGGATTATTGAGCATGAACTTTGTGTGGTAGTAGCTGAGTCATCCTAAGCACATCCACGTCTTGCAATATTGCACCGAACTTTATTTTCAAGGTTTCACCAAAATGACTGCAACTCCATGACTTCTCAACATAAAATGATCTTATGTTATTTATTATTTCTACCTCGTGAAATGTTTGAGAATCAGTTCTCATTTGCAAACATGACCTGGAACTGGAAAGAGTTTAAAACTCTAGAATAAAAGGCAGTAAGCAATATGGTAGTCCCTCGCTACTTCGCGGTTCAACTTTTGCGGACTCGCTATATTTGTCAATACACATTAACATATTTTTTTTTAATAATTGTACAGGACATGATTGTCAACTTTAATATTACTCACGTGACTGGGACAGTACTGGATGCTGTACAGTTGAGGGGAAAAAAAATACTTCTGACAGGTGCTGCCATTTTGTAGTTTTCTCTCGATAAGCCTACACTGTATTCCTGCTCATAATGACTTCATTTCCCAGAAGGCAACAGGGCCCCGCCCAGAAGCCCCATTCCCTTCAGCTGAAATATGAGAGGTCCAGATGACCTGACTGAAAAATGTTGGATTGTATACCTGGATTATTGAGCATGGACTTTGTTGTTACGAGAGGTAAAGTTTTGATGTGACCGGAAAAAGTTTTGTGCTTATTACAGTGACTTTAGCACCTAGAGAGCCGCACGGAACCCACCGAACCAGAGCAGAACCAAACTTCCATACGCATCAGTGAATCTTGAGAGCTGGTAGCTGGCCAACCAGGACTTCTGAGCGGGGACGCATGCCGCCAAAGGTCAAGCACTCTATCTGGAGCTCACTGGGTATTTGGCGGTGCGCGTCCCGCTCAGAAATTCTCGTGGGCCGGCTACCAAACCTTCAGACCCATTGGTGACTCTTGAGCTGGTAGCTGGTACACGAGGACTTCCGAATGGGGACGCTCTGCCATAAGTCCAGCGCTCCATCCAGAGCCCATTGGTACTTTTTTCAACCGAGCCGCCTGCTGCTGTTCTGCAGAGCCTGGTAAGTAAAATGTAGTAGCTCCACATACAGTACTGTACGTATGTTCTGAAAATGACGTAGGTTTAAGTGTTTAGAACATTGCAAGATTGTGGGAGGGGTTTCTAAAGCCTTAATATATATAAATACTAAAATATATATAGCGTCGCTACTTTGCTGATTTTCATTTTATGCGGGGGGCGTCTGGAATCCAACACCCACAATAACCGAGGGACTACTGTATGCATTTGTTGAAGGAATTCTCCTTTAATTCAGATTTTCCTTTCTGACGGTGTGTTTATTTGAGGCACTCTGACAGGAATGTGTAAAACAAAAACATAATGAGCACTTTCTGGGATTCGAGGGCAGAATAAAAGTAGGAGCTGCAGATGCTTCTTTTTATTACGCCTCTTGGGAGTAAATCAGTGTCGTTTTCCTCCCACTTTTGTCCGGGACTGATTGTTTGCCCTGCCTCCGTCAGTCTTCATAAACATTGATTATCGCCGTTATGCTTCAATACCCCACCTGTCAGGGCCGCCATGACAAAAGACCTTTGTCGGTAGTGGTGGCTGTCCCAGACCATCTGAAAGCAGCCGGCGTTTTGCAAAGCATCTGTGTGATTAAACGGTCGCCGTGTGCAGAGTTCAACCCTGTCAATTTTCCTGAAAGCCAGAGATGTTGATTGGAGTAATCAGGTATGGTTTGGTTCCCTGTGCCAACGAAACATCTCAACACCAGGTTTTGTCTCCGCCGTTTGATAGATTTACTCCATGCTCGGCACAGTTGGAGCTGTGAGAATCATGCCAAGAGGTTTTGTCTAACACGCTTCCTCATCCTGCCAGACTCCTGGCTGAGCTCCAGCATGATACCCCCAACTTAAATAAATCCATGCTCTCTCCATCAGATTGCAAAGGATATATGTAGGCTAGCCAGTCCTGCAGCGTCTTTGTAGCAAACTAATATCCGTGATTCATGACGTGCGCTTGCTACACGAGCACTGAAATGCTACCGATCGTGTTATTTCCTCTGGATGAAGAGGCTATTTTCATATTGTCTTCGTTGACTTTGTGGAAGCTGCCCTAAAGTGAATATTGACCTCTCGGTTGAACAAAGCTCATGTGCTGCAGAGCCTTACTGACGATGGGTTTCGCTCACTCGGCTTGTACATGCTTTCACCCAAGAGGGAGGACGCAAAACGTTTAATCACTGCGACCCTGATGTTTAAACTCAGAGTAGAGAAGGACAGAAGGAGCCCAGCTCTTCATGCTTCACAAGGCTCCTGTCTCCCTCATTACTTTGACATTTGTCTCTTGAATAATAAAGAAGGTTGTCTTCCTTACAGTACTGCGGAGTGACATCCTGGAGCTGCTCCAGTTCGTTCACCGAGCCAACACAAACATATTATACATAGCTCAGTGTGTGTTGTAGATGACTCTTAACTACTATCAAGTCAAATTTTTATTGATTTTATTTTAATTTTAACTAAATAGTAGCCTTTTTTATGTTGGCTAACGGTTATCTGTGACTGCCATCCCCAGTGACCACAGACGTTTAATTCATACACGTACTTAATGTGAGTTTTATTCAAATCTGTCTCATGCTTATTGAAATAATTGCGAACAGATCTACAGGGTTGATGCAAAGCATTATTTCCAATGTTTTTAAGTAAAATATCACAGTGTGTATCACATATAGGGGCGGCTGTGGCTGAGTGGTTAGAGCAGTTGTCCTCCAATGGGGAAGTTGGGGGTTCGATTCCACCAGCAGTCACATACTTAAATGTCTCTGGGCAAGACACTGAACCCCTCATTGCCTCCGATGTGTGTCCCATCGGTGTATGTGATCGAAAAGCACTGATTAGTCTTTGTATAGATCTAGTAGAGTGCTGTATGAATGGGTAAATGAGGGCACAACTGTAGTGTAAAGCGCTTTGAGTACCTTGATAAGATAAAATGTACTATATAAGTACAGTCCATTTACCATTTAAAGGCAATGTTGGGAGGATCCTTTTCTATAACCATACTTCTTGGCTATAAAGTCTTTACTTACTGACTTGTGACAAATGGTGGTTGAGAATGAGATGCCATCGCAGAGCAGTGTAAGCTAGCGAGCAGCTTGAAGAAAAAAGTACCAGGCTGTTGTGGCTGTGTATTGTTCTTCCACATGCTACTGAGACCCCTTGTTAAATGATCAAATTACCAATACGTATGTCTACATTTGCAAAATTCCAATTATCCAATCCAATAAACATCAAAGTAGTCAATAGCAGGAAAAAGCTGTTTAGCAGAGAAGACTTGCAGCTGTAAGTGCAGCAAAAGGCGGCGCAACAAAGTATGAACGCAAGGGGGCCGAATAATATTGCACGCCCCCTTTTCAGTTTTTTATTTGTTAAAAAAGTTTGACACATCCAATAAAATTCATTCCACTTCACGATTGTGTCCCACTTGCTGTTGATTCTTCACAAAAATTTTTAATTTTATATCTTTTATGTTTGAAGCCTGAAATGTGGCAAAAGGTTGAAAAGTTCAAGGGGGCCGAATACTTTTGCAAGGCACTGTGTGTGTGTGTGTGTATGTATGTATATATATATATATATATATATATATATATAGAGAGAGAGAGAGAGATAGATATAGAGATAGATATATAATCTCACAAAAATTGCTCTTTTTTGACATTTTTTTTGTGTATGTAAACGAACTAACAAACACAAGGGGGTGGGGGGTTGTGCTTATTTTATATGATCTTAACAATAAGAAACACACTGGTTCTTTTTTGTAAGATAATATGAAATATCGTCTTAACACTAACACAAAAAATGGCTCTTTTTTTGTTCCATTCTTGTATTAAGATAATATAATATATTATATAATATCTTAACAATAAGGTCATTTTCACACCAGATAGTCAGGTAGACTCGGTTCGGGACCAATATTCATGACAATTTGTTTACATTTGAGCTGGTGCGTTTGCGTTCACACTGTACTCGAACCGCGTTGGAGTTTGCTTCTATCGGACTGAGACCTAGGTTTTAGCCCTGGCCAGAGTTCACCTTTTTGTTCCGTGACAGAGTTCGATGGTGTGTTCACACCTCCCTAAACAAACCGGACTTTCTAGGAAAACGAGCTAGAGTTCGATTAAAGCGGACTAAACAGGGCTGATGTGAATGCACCCTAAGAAACACAAAAGTGGCTTTTTTTCTGGCCTTTTTTGTGTTAAGATAATATGGTACTGTACTTATTAGATGGTGATAAAATGCTTTCATTTTATTCTTTTTTTCTAAGTAAAAAAGGGCGGCTTGGCTGAGTGGTTAGAGCAGTCGTCCTCCAATGCGTGAGTTGGGGGTTCGAATCCACCAGCAGTCGCATGTCTAAGTGTCCCTGGGCAAGACACTGAACCCCTCATTGCCTCTGATGTGTGTCCCATCAGTGCATGAATGTGATCTAAAAAGCACTGATTAGTCTCTAGAATAATTTGTTCAATTAGCTTTGTAGAGATCTAGTAGAGTGCTGTATAAATGGGTAAATGAGGACACAGATTGTAGTGTGAAGCGCTTTGAGTATCTTGAAATAAGATAGAAAGGCGCTATATAAGTACAGTCCATTTACCATGTACCATCTAAGTGTGGCATGTTTTCTTGGACAGTGAAATAATTGTCTATGGCTAGGGTTTGTAATGAGTCTGTTGTCAAAGTTGACAACCAGGTAGTTGCACAGACTTTTTGTTATCACTGTACCATGTCACTGAGCTGCAAAGCCAGTTTGGTCCTCATGTATAGACTTTTTTGTGTCTATATATGATGAGCACTTGCTGTGCTTTGTAGCTTCAACCCTATTCATCGCCTTGGTCCGTACAGAAATCCCAATGAGGCGGCCAGAAGGAGTCTGGAGGGGTTCTGTAGATGAATCTGCAAGTTGGCATGAAGCTCTTGAACCTGAAAGAATCGGTAGAATAAATTAATTCAATGAATTGGCCTTTGAAGGTTCTTTTTTGTGTGTCTGTGGTTAGGAAACTGGAGTTCCCAGAGAAAACTTGGCTTGTCTGGGCTGATGCCATCATTGGCCTCACCTCATCACGCTTTTCCTGTCGCTGATCTTTGCACTGTGCTTGTTGTTTGTTTTTACACAATCTTTCTGATATGTTTCTTACTGTAAAGTGTCCTGAAATTCGCTTTTTAAGTAAAATGATTATTATTATTATAAAACCCACACATGGTAAACATTCCAATGCACAAACAAGAACCCCCCCTCCCCAAGATGCATACGCAACAGAATTTTATTTATTTATTTATTTTTGTCTGTGGGAGGAAACTGGAGTTCCCAGAGAAAACCCACACATACAATGAGGAAAGGTTGCATAGATGTATTTCATGTTTTTTTAGTTGTTTTTTGTGCATTGAAATGTTTACTGGATGGACAGAGACACATGGGAGCCGCGCGCTGTTTTTACCGATAGTTTTCGCGAGTTTTACGAGCCTCTAGCTTAGCGGTACGTCACTACGAAGAGGTGTTTTTTTTTCAGCGTTGTCGCTGAAAAAACTTGTTCCTGGACACTTCTCAGGCTTTGTCGTACATTTATTGGCAGAAGCCTGCAGCTATTGGTGGACTGGCTGTTCTGTTCATGAACACTTGCTGGTGGAATTGGCCACAAAGGTCTGTTTTTCTTGTTGATGCAGATCATAGATTAAATGACGACGCAATCTATATGCATCTGGGGGCATGCCACCTTCGGTACAAGAGGTTTTCATGGATCTCAAAGTTGCCCCACTGGGAATGGTAAGCCTTTATATCTGGGCCAAGGGGCGATACTGTTGACCACTCGGGGAGCTGTTCTTCTGCCGGCCATGTTCTCACCAGGACCAGGGACAGATCGTCTTCTTGCAGTTCAAGCAGCCATTCATTGGTAAATGGAAAGCACTCCCCCTGTCCTTGGCTCGTCTGGGCTGATGCTACCATTGACCTTGCCTCATCACACCTTTCCTGTCGCTGATAGTATCGACACTCTGCAGTAGCACACGGGCATCGGGAGAGGGCATCGGCATTGCTGTGCTGCTTCCCCGGCCGATGCTGGCTCTCAAAGTTGTAGGTCTGGAAAGAGCCAGGTCAGTGATGCATGGTCGGACCACAGGAGGAACTGGCTGCCTTGCAGGTATGGACGGAAGTGTTGCACCACCCGCAGCAAAGCCAGGAGCTCTCGTCTGGTGACACAGTAGTTCCTCTCCTCTCGACTCAGTGTTGTTCAATACCATGATTTCGGGTATCGATACAATACCGCTTAAAATGCTGGCCAGTATCGGCGGTATCGATGCCGATACTCCGAGCAAATGCACCTAAGTAAACCTAAAAAAAGCAGTGTATTTAAAATCAAAGCTGCATAAAAACACATCAAAGTAACTATTTATTTTAAACTCTGAAGTCTAAAAATATAGCTGAGTGTATACAACAACAGAAAAACTAGATACAATCATAAAATATGTGAAAATGGTGTTTCAAACACTAAAAACAGAAAATAAAGTAAATAATAATAATAAAGCAATCCCTCGTTTATAACGGGTGTTAGGTTCCAGCCTGCCCCGTGATAAGTGGAAAAACTGTGAAGTAGGGACGCTGTTTATTTTAGTATTTATTGTACTATTAAAATAAAATATTATCAAAAATTACTATAAAATGAAAATATTTATATTTTGGGTCAAGAGCTCTCAGAAATCCTTGGAAACCTTGATCTTCCATTATGACAGGTTGGCTTTCTTGGACTGTGAGGTCTCAGTCTCTGATAGAGGTCATTTGCAAACCGAGGTGTACCGCAAACCCACCCACACAGACCAGTAATTGCAGTTCGACTCCCATCACCTTTTAGAGCACAAGTTAGGAGTCATCAGGACTCTGTACCACAGAGCAGACAGCATCCCCACTAACTCAGGAGCCAGGCAGAAGGAGAAATCCCACACAAGACAGGCTCTAGAGCAATGTGGATATCCTAACTGGGCCTTCCTGAAAGCAGAGAAGAAACCCAAACAGGACTCCAGTCAGCCAACAGGTGAAAAGGAGGAACCCAGACCCAGACCAGTGGTCATTCCATATGTTGAGGGAGTATCAGAGAAACTGAGACGTTTATTTTCTAAACATAACGTCCCAGTGGCTTTTAAACCCCAAAATACATTACGGCAAAGACTGGTTCATCCCAAAGATCCAGTCCCCCGGCACAAACAGAGCAATGTTGTATATGCTGTTCAGTGTCAGGAGGGCTGTGATCAGTCTTACATCGGGGAAACAAAACAGCCACTGGCCAAAAGGATGGCCCAGCACAGAAGATCAACATCATCAGGCCAGGACTCTGCGGTCTACACTCATCTCCAGGCCAGCGGTCACTCTTTCAGGGATGAAGATGTTCACATCCTGGACAGAGAGGAACGATTGTTTGAGAGAGGAGTAAAGGAGGCCATCTTTGTCAAAAGAAATCGTCCATCATTAAACAGGGGTGGAGGCCTCAGTGTTCAATTGTCCCCCTCTTACAATGCTGTTATTGCTAGTATCACTCAACCCTCTGTGAATAGTAAACAGCCATCAGTGTTCTAATGATCCATTGTTAGGCTGATGGTCCTTTTTGATCAAGTGAGCAGCTGGTTTTGGTTGTCAGCAGCAAACTGGTTGATCCACTCTGAGAAGGTGTTATTTATAAGACTGAGCTGAATACAGCACCTCAGACTGAGGAAGTCTTTTGGATGAAAGACGAAACATTTCTACAGTTTTTTTTTTGTTGTTTTGCTTTTTGAATGTCCAGAGGACCAGATTGAACTTTTTTAGATTGCTCTGTATAATTTGATGACACCTGATCTATGTAATCCACTTTAAATGATCAATTCTTTAGGAAACCTTACCTGAATAAATATTTTTTGCCTGTTAGGTTATCTCAGTGATAAACATATTATTACTCCAAACTGAACTCATGCAAACTATTTGTTTGAGCATTACTTTATTGTATGCTACAGCTTTTTACAGTTTTTCCACAAACTTCACAAACAAGTTCTTGGATGTTTTTGGAGCTGAAATGGCTCCACACGTGACTTTTTGTACGTTCCGCCATTGTTTGTTTACAGTCTAACTGACCATGACGAGCAGTGTGCTACTCCGCTTACATGCATTGCGCACCACTGGTAGAAGAAAAAGTAGTTCCCACCAACCGCGTATCATTTAGACAAGATCTCAAGCGTTTACTTTCCACTACCTTCCTGTTAATGACATGCATTACCTGAAATTACTGAATTATCAAAACTACTGATAGTTTGAGTTAAGAATCGATTCTAGAGCACAGCGCTCTGGTATCGATATCGATCCACACATCATTAGTGGCTGGACAGGCCTACAGATGTTTGCAGTGGTCCCCTGACCCAAGATGGACTCAACCCTTTTACCCCAATCAACCTCTGTCTTAACGCTGCTTTTGTCTGTCTGGTGATTTTCCTTTACCTAGTTTTGTTTTGTATTTTTCTTTAGCCCTAAGTGTTTGGGATAGTATTTCTCTACTTTTGGCCTCTGTCTTTTAGGACGAGGACATACTAAGTCTCCCTTAGACCAAATTCTTGGGGAGTCTTGTTGAATATGAATCATAAAACACTGTTCAGGCTAAAAAGCAGACTTTGCACCATAAATACAGGTTTATCGCTTAAATGCTCATCGTAAATCCTCATTTCTTGACCTGTAAAAACAATACCAACCTTGCAATTTATTGGACGCTGATGCATGTGATGGAAAAACCCCGAAGGCAAAAACGGTTCAAAACAGTTTAAAACAATCTAAAACAGTCCAATCAATGGGGAAAACACAACATCGCCTCAGCTGCTTTTGTCAGACGATGACCTTACGGCGCATGTCAGCATCCCAGCTGGATGAGTCAGGATAAAGAGGAAAAAATACACATAAATATATATGTAAAAAAAGAGAAAAATACACGAGTAAACCATCAAAAATAACTTTAAAAAAAAATCATAAATGTAGCCATTTAAATCATAAAAATAAGAAAACTAAGAACTAATGTAAAACTGATTTAGAAAATCATAAACACAAAAACATAAAACTGATTAAAAAAACTTGTTTATAGTATAACTCGTGTATTGCAAGTGTGATAACCTGTCTGGAATCTCTTCTGAGTATCAAGAATCAACAAACGATAAAACAATAATGAATAAAAGTAGAAAGTATTTAAAAAGGGAATAAATGTAATGTCAATCAACAAGCATTGAACATCCCCTTTAACACACATCCTCTCAGTGTAATTTTGGGTTCACTCATGCTATGAAGCGTCTTGTCGTGTCACATTGTGTCCTCATAATCAGATATGCTGAGCTCATCTTCCTCATAATGTTTTTCTTGTCTGTGTGAGCAGTAAACATTGTGTGGTTACTGCTTGGGTGATAACCCCTCTGAGACAGGGCAAAATACAGGTTGTGAGCAAGCAGAGAAGCATTAAAAATATCAGTACAGGTGTCAACAGTCTTGATAACAAACAATACCAGGGCCCCGAGGTCAGCCAGCCCCAAAGGTTCCATTCACCGTCGCTGGATACATCTCGGGCCTTCATCGATGTCAACAAATCTGTGAAATGCTGATGTGTATATGCTAGGTTGTCATTTGCATCTGGGATCCAGGTACAACAAAATTACTTGGCATGTGCCTCCCTGCTGTGCCAGCAGAAAATCCAAAGCCATCCTATTTTGAAGTGTCCTAAGGCGCAAGGCCTTTAATTCTGGGCTCAAGGACCGGAAACCCACATCCACCGTGGCTATCAGATGCTCCCAAGTCTACCGCCATGATGTTCAGCTCATGTGACAGTTGAACTGTTCCATAAGCAGGGATTACAGCACTCATAAATATTCTTCCTCGAGACAGTCTCTGTCCTGCTTCAAACACCGTAAAGTACCGGTAAAATACGGTAAATATTCAATAAATTGGTACAAATGATTTTTATTGTTAAACACTTTTGGTAACAGCTGCTGTTTTAAAATGTAATTTTTAAATACATTTTTACGTGATTTCTCCTCAGCATTATTCATATGAGCAGGAGGGAGGAAGGGGGAACAACCCCCCCTCCGCCTCACGTTGTTCCGCCTCGTGTGGAGCTTAAATGAGATACAGCACTGGTATTTAAACACATATTTACAGTACACAGAAATATTTTTTTAAGTTTTATTTAAATATGCATCAGTTTTGACTGACTGACTGCTTTTAAAAATAAATCTTGATGACCTCCGCTGAGCTCTCATGACGGAGGCGGAATGAACCCCTCCGGTTTGTTGACTCCTCTGCTCCGTTTCATGCGTTTTGGATGCGAGTTTAAAATAAGATCCCGTATTTAAACGCATGTTTACTGACACAGAAAGATGTCACACAGAAAGAATTTTAAAACTTTTATTAAAACATGTACCAGACTTGACTGCTTTGTGCCTCTAATGCCTGACTATCGACACGTTGATGCAAAGCTTCTGGGCGGCAGCTCTGTTTCCTTCTTCGACATCCAATCACGTTTAATATGAAAGCTGCCTCATAAGAAATTCTCTGTGCATTTTCCGCTATCGCTGAACAAATAAACAGGTCTGTGCATGAAGCGCAAATACGGTAACAACACAGGAACCAGTGTTGCCAGGTGAGAAATGTAGGATTATCGTACTATAGACATAAAATTATCGTATTTTGAGGGAAATTATCATTCACCCGTCATAACCAAAATATCAAATCTATTGATGCACTATAGTAGTGATGGGTCCGCTTCCAGACCGGCTCTGCTTCTTCTTCTTTTCTTTTCCTCACTCATGGGGCGGACGCAGCAGACTATTCATCCAATCATGGCCGTTGTTCTGAGACAAACGCAAATACGTCACTCGTAGGTAACATTTAGAAAATTATAATGTGCATCTGTTTGCGGACACAGATGCCTTCAGGGTTCACAAAAAAACTCAGACACAGTTGCGACAGGCTGATGACAACCGATTACAACCACACATTCACGGAATGGCCAAATTATCGTATATTTGGCCTTTTTTGGGATTATTGATCATACAGAGGGCAAAATTGTCGTACAAATACGATAATTATCATACACCTGGCAACACTGACAGGAACGATCTGAAGAAATGTATGCACATCTATCTTGTGGGATCAGTGGCGGTCCTAGCCTATTTGGCGCCCTGGGCGAGCAACCTCAACGGCGCCTCCCCCACCCGCTAGGTTGTGCGCAAGCCGTTTGGTTGCTGCTAAATTGTGCCCCCTGCCTGCTGTGTGGTGCATGACAGGCAGTTTGTATCAGAAGGTCACTCCACCATCACAAGAACACTTCTTTTAATTTTTTTCAAACAAGAAATACAGATTAAACTGTACAAATGAACCTTGTACCAAACCTATTTGTACTATTTGTATGTACTTTGAACAACAAGAGTTTAACATGCACATCAACTGACAAGTCAAGTTTATTTGTATATCACATTTAAAACAGAAGCTGTTACCAAAGTGCTCAACAAGAAGAACACAACATAAAATATAAAGTAACAAGATATAATTACAGCATATGGACTAAAAGCAAAAAAAAAAAAAAAACCATAATTAGAAATGCTGTCACCTAAATGTTGATCCTCCTTGCCTTCCTTGATGCAAAGTCATCAATAATCTCATCATGTGAAATCTGATCAAATTATGCCGCCCCCTGCCCATGTCGCCCACATAAGGAACCGCCACTGATGGTCCTCGAGAGTACCTCATTGGTCGTTCAGGTTAGACTTCTGGTCACATGATGACAGTGGGTGGAGTTATGGTAGGGATTTTGAAACCCTGGGCAAGAGTAAACCTGAGGGCATTCACTCCGTCACAAACATCTGCCCCTAAGAGGGATGGGGTGATAGAAGCCACAAACGCCCAGCCCTGTTAAAGCAAAATGTTAGTCAGATGGCAAGAAGCGTGTCAAAATAAATAAATAATATATATATACATATACACACACACACAAATTAATTGCTCCTGCACTGTAGGGTATAAAGTGTGAGAAAAAAGTAGCGGCTTGTACACCGGCAATTACAGTACTTATTACTACTACTACTTGTGTACATAATTTCGTTCAATCTCGTGTACCAAATGATATGGTAATGACAATAAAGTTTACAGTACTTGAACTTGGACTACTGTATCCCTACTTCACAGTTTTTCACATATCGTGGGGGCAGCGTGGTCCCTAACACCCACGATAAACAAGGGACAACTGTACCGGTAAGGTAAAATAGAAAAAAATAAAAACGGTGAGGGGACGAGGGACCGTGCCTACACAGCGCGCAGCAGCAGAGCAGCTCCACATGCAGATCCCGAATGAAAACCCCCAAAATTTAAAACTTGCCATGAAAATATCCATCTATCAGGGGACGTAGTCTGTCACTTCAGACTACGAAATTAGTTTGACTTTCACTGAAGAGAAAAAAATCCATCGAAATTTTATAACAAAAAAAAAAAAACATTTACTTATGTAGCCTATTTTGTGTACCTGTATGTTACTGCATATCTAAATAAAAGTAAAAAAAATAAAAAATCTCTGTAAAGTAAATATAGCTCACAACAAGAAAACAGGAGGGTGGAGTTCCCCGTGTATCATGACTCCTGTGCTGCTGAGAAGTAATACAGAAGTCGTCAACATCTATTTTTAAAAGCACATTTTTAAAACAGCAGCTCCAAAACGTGCTTAAAAATAAAATTAATGGCTTTAGTTTAATTTAGTAATTTCAGTATTATTCCGGTTAATGTTGGTCACATGACCTCACGTAGGATTTGTGTGTAGAATACAAAATGTATTAATATTTCAGTTACGTAGGTGTTTAGTACTGTTCTCTCCAGTGATAACCAATAGTGTTCCACTTAGACTAGTTTGTGTTCATTTTGTAGGTGGAATGGTGATTTACCGTATTAGATTACCGGTAACCATTGTTGTGATTTTCTTATTTCTCCACCCGAGTTCTGTAGTAACCG
>NC_056520.1:16700354-16722411 GCF_014905685.2 Nematolebias whitei
ACGAGCAAAGCGGCACACAACAGTGCTCCTTAGACCCAAACACCGTCGGCTGAAATGTAAAGCTGCCACGCACGTTATATTTTTGTTTATTTGACGCAGCAACACTCATTTTAGTTGTTTATCTCTGGGATGACAGGATACAGGAATTAAACCGGAAACTGGAATGCCGACATCCGGTCAAAGCGGAAGTGATTCAGGACGCATGTGCACGGAGCCTATTATTCATATGATGTTTCTAAAGATGCCTGAGCCATCTTTTCAGGTTCTAGTTCTGGTTATTTTGTTGGTAGTTTTGTGTTTTAGTGAGCCTCTTACTCCTCAGTTCGTCCACGCCCATCTACACCTGCTCCGTATTTAATCTGTCACAGCTGCAGCCACTTCTCTCATCAGTCATTTTAGATCCTCAGATTTACTTCTTTCTCCAGATGAGCATTATGCTTTATTTGCGTCACGTCCGGTCTTCCCTGTATTTCCCTCGTGTCTCCCCACGCTGATCCTCTGATTGTAAGTGTTGTTTTCTCAACAGCTTTTTGCTGTTTATAAAATGCTTAATTCTTTCGAAACTCTTTGAGCCGGTCTGCATCGTTGGGCCCAAAAGTCTCAAAACCATCTACATGGGCTGATGTCAGTCTTGATGTTGGGAATTTGCACTAACAAGTCCAAATCATTTAAAATACAAAGTAATAAAAACTAAGGTATCAGGCCACTTTTAAAAATGAAAGGGGTAAAAATGACGTGTCTCTGGTGTATTTAAAAGGGAAACTTAATGGTATGAAATCCATGAAAGGACTCGTTCTTGACTGTCCAACACTTTGCAGAAGAATCTCATTTCAACTGTCTGTATCCGCAATCGTGAGGATTACTCTTAGTGTTTAAAAATGTATAAAGTTGTGCGTGAAGAAACGAGCCATGTCCCACCTGTGGGAAAGAACAAGACAATTTGCTGAAAAAACCTGAAAGCGTAGACTAGGCTTTACAGCGGAAAGACTCTGAAAATTTAGAGTTGAGAAATTCCCTAGCTGATGCTAAAAGAAGAATTGATGAATATAAACATTCAGCTATAAAGCAAAAAGGGCAAGAAATTTAGAAGAACAGGCCCAAGAGATGGGAACACTTTGTATAAAAAAAATCAAATGGCAGAAGCAGACAAACAAGAGGCCATCAGAACAGCTGTAGCCCTGGCTGAAAAAGAAACGGATTTAAGTTGAAGGGAAGTTATATAAGATGAGAGAACGTTTCAGTTCAGAAAAAACATTTAAGACTCTAGGCAGAGATGTCCTGGATGGATCGTCCAGCAACGGGATGTTCAGGGTGTTACGGCCTGCCGGTCCCCTGAAGGTGTCCAGGAGGGTCGACTCCTTCGCTCCACGTGTCCTGCGGCAACAGTGGAGCCTCCGCTCCTTGAAGATCCTCCGGATCACTTCGGTGTCTTGTCAGGTTGACCATCCCGTGCTTCTCCTCCAGCTGGGACCTCTTGCCGTCGGTGAGACGGTGGGCATCTCCTGAGTCCACCTCGAAGATGCAGTGAGACAGCTGCCTCAAGAAGGTGGTGTAGAGCTTGTGGCTCTCACAGGTGACACCTCCAGCGAAACGCGTCATGAGATGCCAAATGTTGAGCCGAACCACAAGGTTCTCCCACTCCTAGAAAGAGATCAGTGGGAGTTGGATGAAGATGTTACAGAACCATCACCCAGATGAACATAAAATAATCTGTTTGTACATTAAACAGGGCATCTGTCTTCGACATACCGTCTCTGTTACAGCGATCACGGTCCACGTAGATGAGCCGGGGGGGAGGAACCTTGGCGAGTCGATACCGCCTCATCAATCTGGACGCCAGGCCCTCTTTTACCTTGGAGCAGGTGAGGACGCTGTTGAGGACCTGGCTGTGCTCATTGCCCACGTTGGTGACCCAGGCAGCCGTGTCTGAGGCGGTACCAGCAAGCTTCTTCGTCACCTGAACAAAGACTGACTGACTGAATCGCTAACCTTCTTGGTCAAATCCATCTTCAGGATGAATCCGAAGGTGGACGTGATCCTGGCCTTGTACTCGTCCAGCCGCGCCACCACGTCGTAGCTGTACACAGTCATCAGCCAGCCTGGTGACAGTACAGGTGGCATGAGCGAAGGTGGCGCAAACTGCCGGACGAAGCACAAAGACAGGAACTGCTTGCTCACACATGCCGAAGTAGTGGATGGATCTCCTCATCCAGGAATCGGTGTGCTGCTCCCGCAGAGTGTTGGAACAGCTGGTTGGCACTGTTGCCCAGAGTGCGAGACCTGAGCTGTTCAACCACTTTCAGGTCACAGGACAGCCTGCAGGAACGAGACGTCACCAGGTCAGAGTATAAAAGAATAGTTCAATGTGGTGTGAAGATAAGAACAGATGTACGGTACAAAAACCCACAGTTGTCTTACTTGTACGTAAGTATAGCTGGAAATGGGCAGCTGTAGGTGGGGGGCAGCTGCCTGATGATGCCCTGTGACCGACCTTACACCGACGGCACTCGAGGTACTCGGTGGCCATGAGATACCAGCCGTCGATGTCCAGGACCCTCAAGATGGTCCTGTGGAGCTCAGCCTTTCTCATGGACTCACTGCACAAAGGCTGGGGGCAAGTCAGCTGCAGATGCCAGATCCTGTGAGGCATCCACAGGAACAACCGACAAGCAAAGAAGGGGCCGGGGGATGCAGGAGGCTGGTTGTAGACCGGCTGGGGAGGGTACCTCCACAGGTTGAGGTCAGCGGTGAGGCGAGACCTCCCGACGTGGTCCCTCACAAACAGCATCTGGCCGATCCACTTCTGCTGTTAAGCGCATAGAGCCGGGTGTGTCGCTACAAAACAAGACAATGGCACAAGTGGGCGGCTTTTATCTACATGCGAAGTGACTAGGCTAGTTAGTGATTAGTGGGTTACATGCAAAGCATTTACTGGACTCAGACGTACTGTTTCACCTTTGGTTCATCTCACCGTTGGAACATTTTTGAAATACAATAGGATACATTTTTATTTTTTTTTATAGTTTTGGTCAACAGTCCAACCAAAGAGAAATGATGTGGTTGTCACTCACACTTCTCTATGGCAGCAGTAGGCCTGACCAGCTCTTCTTCGGTGTTCGGGTTCACCGGCTGCATGTGCGCTGGTGAGGAGAGAGCTGGTCTGGATGTTCTGCTGCCGGCTGGAAACCAAACCATGAAAAACAAAATTACATTCAATATATTATGTGCATAAAAGATTTAAATGATACAAACTGTTTTGCAGTCCTCGAGTACAGCGCAGAGTCAGACGCTGCTCCTGATGTGGCTGTGGCGCTGGCACCGACGGACCACTGTCTGTCTCGGCGCCGAATATAGCCCACGGCTTTCTCCATCTGGGAGCCCGGAGCAGGTGAAGCCCTCCGCAGGTAGTTGACCAACCTGCGTGGATGAGACATAATGTCAGCTGACTCTTGACATCGCAGCAGACACTCAGCATACACAGGTTCCAGAGTCATAGAGGCTCTCCAGGTTCTCGTATTTAAAGTCCCCAAAGTCAACAAGAGCCTGTCCCTCTTGTCCTGGCAGAAGGGACTTTGCCTGCGCCTCCTTAAAAGCCCGGTAAAACCTGACTGCCTCCACAAAGTCAGGGTAGGCCAAGGAGTAGCGCAGGAGGGCGTCCTGCATGGTAAGCAAGGTATGATGACAACTGAAAACGAAATAGAAACGCATCAGAATTAAAGAGAAAATGCCACCTTGCTGGCCATGAGGGGAGACTGAGACCCTGTCCTCTCATGCTCCTCCTGGTGGGAGGCCACAAGATTTACGGCGTAGCCCACGTCGTTGTCGAGCACCCACAGGAAGGTTCTGCCCCGGTACTTTCCGAACTGCAGGGCAGACCTGCTGAGGACAAGGGTGGGGTTGGAGGCATCCCCCCCCTCTCTGACGACGTGGGCCCTTGCGTCCACTTCCTCTGCGGATTTGGCCCTGTAGGTTCCCTCTTGGGAACCCTGCCTCTGAGCCTCACTGGAGGCCCTTCTAAAATTTGGATGTTGTTGGGACTAAAAACATTGATTACAATAACAATAAAATCACGAGAGAACAACAGAAATGGTAGCATCAACTTAACAGCATTCCAGTCAATGTCATAATGAAGATCAACTCACAGCCATGTTCAAGCTGAAAATTTCAGTCAGTGATGAAACAAAAAAAAACCATGTATGTAAAAAAGTAAACATAACTGGAGGGTGAGGCACAGCACTTCAACAATAATCTTGTCAACTGATATCCACTTATCAATTTTAATTATGATCAACTATGCCAACCCTTGTCTCTCCATCCCTCCTCACAGTTTAAATGGAAAAATACTTGGGCAATAAAAAGCAGTCTAAATCCAGGAACTTTTGTTTTGTTCCTTTGAATCAGCATGTAAAACTCGCGTCGTCCCATTATAAACACGCATACGTTAGCTCCTCACGTTAGCACAGCATCGGCGTCGCACTTCAGCCTTGAGTTGATGCTTAATAAATGCGGAAATATTAGGTCCTTAAATCAATTTATGAATGGAACTGACCGGATGACCAACCAACGGGACAAGCTAGCTAGCTAGCCGACGAGCTAAGTTAACGCCGCCGCCGAAAGTCGACGGGCTTAAAAACTACCGAAAAATATAAAAACAATGTTCATGTTCACTCTATGTCCTTTTACCGATGTAGCGTCGGTGTCTGGTGTCTGTCGCTGAACAGTGAGATGGTGGACGATTCGAGTTTCAAATCGAACGAGCGAGGCTTCTGATTGGATCCTCCAATTGGAACTAGCGAGGCTTCTGATTGTACGGAGCCAGCAGGGCAATACGCGACGCTGATTGGCTCCAAATTGAAACAGAGAAGATGGTTCTCACGGAGGCGTGCAAAGAAAGTGGCGGTTCAATTCTCTGCCATCTCCACATGTCATGGTGTCTCTGAACAACGCACCCAATCCCCAATTGCTCCCCGGACGTTCAATTGCTGCCTACTGCTTCATCTGGGTGTATCTCACGTGTGACAGGTTAAATGCAGAGAACTAATTTTGTCATTTTATAGAAACAATGACAACACAGCACTTTATTATTGGGGGCTGCCATTGTAATGCATAGAGTGCAAATGCATGGAAACCATCTATTATTCTACACCCAATAAGGGTTTATTCATTTATTATTATTCCGTCCTGGCAAATTGGTAGCTGAGAATGAAATGAGTCCTCGAGGCTCAATGGGATTTACGTGTCTAAATAAAGGTTGAATGAATGATTGGAAATCAAAAGTCCAAGATGGCCGCCTTAGTTAAAAGATAAAAAATACCATAACTCGGCCCCAAGTAATTAACTGATCAGAACATTTAGTATTTAATTATTTATTTTATATGTTCTGATCAGTTAACTTTTTTAGGTCAAGGTGTCTTTATTGTCATTTACATCACATGTGGTACATGAGGTGGAATGAAACGGGGTCCCAGCTACATCCAACAAATGTACAACTTGTAATGAAAAACAGTAGTAAGATCCAAGACATGAACTAAATATGCTTCACTGAAACAATGTGCCAACAAGAGCAGCACAAAGCAGATGAGGACAAATGAACACAGAAACTTGTACATTTTAAACATAATGCACTAACTCAATTTCTGTACGAATGTGTCCATCCATTTAAGAAGTCCCATGCTTTAGAAGCAATTTGGTGACATGATCATCTACAATCCACAGAGTTGATTTTTCAGTCTCTGAACCTTGACAGAAAGGTTTCCAGGATCCTGCGCCAGGAACCCTTTTTGAAAGACCTCAAAGCTATATTTGGGGTTCTTTGGGTATTTCAGGTCCAGAGTATAGGCTAGTCCCAACAGGCTCTGCTGAGATCTCCAAGGTAACAATACCTACATCAGTAGGTGTGACTGGCCCCTCTTGGTCATGCAGAAGGTAGATCCTCAAGACCTCTTACGCCAAAGCCTCCTGAATGCAGACATCAGTCCTCCTGTAAGATGAAAGACTTTCGTTAAAAGGGCAGTGTTGTGTGTTTTCCAGGCACATAGTGCCATTTTATAGCATAACCAAGTAACTATGTTAACTTCAGTTGGTATAAAAATCTGACATCCATGTCCTCATGATCTTCTGATTCCACTTATAAATGATCTGATTTTCTGTACCAACAGATTGGCTTGCATTCAAATCAGTTTTAAAGTTCTTCCAAGAATACGATTTGTGTTTTCTACTTCTGAGTTGCATAAGTCCCAAATATGTTCGTCTTGAAACAACACCCTTCAAAGGCGCATTCTAAAGTTTCATCTTTTCAAATGAGGTATGTCTAAAACAGTATTTTTGTGTTGGGATGAAAGGAGTGACAAACTTTACATCTGAAAGATTGAAGAACTTCACACTCGTCGTGCAAACTGTGGGATCTAGATGAAAGTGTGCGAAGGGCACCCCACGTCTTGAAACTGCAAGGACAGTTTAAATGAAGGCAGGGTACTGAACATCCACGACCAACGGTTCAATCAATAATGTTTGAGAGGTGTCCCCTTTGATGCAGTGTCGTATTTGCAGAGTTTACACGGTCATCCCATCAGATGCCACCTAAAAGTGGTGTGTTAGCTGCATTTACAGTTTTTGGACCACTATTAAATTGTTTATTTAAACCTGTAATGGAAGGACGACCTTACAATTAGGTTGAAATAGTGCAAAATCCCCCTCTGGGATATCCAAAATTAAATAATCTGAATCATGATGGCCAATCTGTATTCATACAAATTTAGTCTTGTGGTGACACAAGATGGCAGACTGATGAGGGCATCAACATTATTAGTATGCCTCATCCAGTAAAAGGCCCAAAACTTTACATAAAATTTGAAAATGGTCATTTCAGAACCAAAAAGCAGCATCAAACAACCAATATCAGATGTACGATTGATATCATCGTCATGGTCTTCTCAACTTTTCATTCATTCAACCTTTATTTAAACGTGTTAGTCCCACTGAGCCACGAGGACTCATTTACAAGAGAGACCTGAACTTGAATAAAGCAATATAATGTCTTGTTGAATTGATTTCAGAATAAAATAAATAAATCCCCATGAAGTACGTGCATAGTTATCCTTACCTCACTTGCTTGTGTAATGAACTAGACCTCTGACATCAATCTGTCTCTGAGGACCTTCAGGGGACAGGAACTGTTATTTCATTGATTTGAATCCAGAAATACAAATGATGTAATCAAGATACTATTTAATTGTATCCTGAATTAATCAACTGAAAGAACACGCTTCTTTTTTTATATTATCATTACTATTTTACAATATCTTGATAATCAAAAGTGTGTTCAGTTCATACCATTTCTAATGTTGAAGTAAACTACTCATTTAAATCAACTGTGAAACAGTATTAATGATTTTTAGACTTCATTAGACGTAGATCATACAAGTTAAATGTCTATTTACGAAGTAAGTGTGCATTTAGTCTTCTGTCTGAATGAGGAGTGGATTTAATGTTGGACAAATGTCAGAGAACAAGTTATGAGAACGAAGTGCCTTGTTTTTAAAACTCAGACAGTAAATAAGAAACTGGCACCTGCAAAGTCTGTCATTTCTTCAAAATATTTTCCTGTCTGTACTAACCGTTCTTAAAAACATTTCTGCTGTCTGTTGACTTCTAATAACCCTCTGACATCACAAAAACCACCCCTGCTAGTTGTGTTAACCAATCAGGAAGTACTAAGTGACAGGAAGTGGATGCCCTTTAAAAGTCAACACTTCTTGGAACTATTCAGTCTTACTGTCTTCCTGGAACTTTAAGTCTTAGGAGTCTTACTGGAAGACTCAGTCTTACGGCGAGCTGATGGAATGGGACCATGTGCCAAGGGTCTGTCCATTCCAGCGGAGTCACAGCCTGCCTCGCTGTGAACTCACCCGGGCGTAATGCCCTACAACTTCTAATGAAGATTCCTTCTAAGGAAGCGTATTCTGTTGAACGGAGTACTTCGTCACGACTTCTGACGATCCCCAGCCACTCTGACCGGAGACGCTGAAAGAAGCGTGAAATGGACCTCTGTACCGGAGCTGATTTATCTTCTGCCAAGGTAACAGGTCGTCACACGCTGAGTGTACCGAGGGCTGAGCTGGGGTCGGAGGAAGGGTGCCATTCCGGGTCAACTCATTTTCCTTCCTCCATCTAAATCTCCTCTTTAAATTCAAATCTTCTCTTTAAACTTAACTCCTTCTCTTTAAACTTCTATTCGCCAGTAAATCAAGCTAGGTGCCTTCAGCGATGAATTATTCTCCATCAGTAATCCTCTGTTGTCTTGTTATTTGAACTTGCTAAGTTTATTAATCAAACAGATCAGCAAATCGTGTGTACATGTTTTGATGTCAAATTTTGATTCTGTTAAATAAATGACCGCGTTTATTCTGATGGGTCAAAGATAAATGGCGTCTCATGTCACTAATTATACACTCCACTCTCAGGTTATCTTGGTCACATGGCAGAAATTTAACTCGAAAAAGAAAGAATCCGTTGTTAATTAAACAATTAATATTCTTTGTGCTTGAACTAGCCATAAGAATAATTAATTAGTAGTATGTCCGCAGCAAAGCTGTCCCGACATCACTACACTTGGTAGAAAGGACTGGACGTTATTTTAGTAAAGCAGATGCAAAAAAAAAAAAAAAAAAGAAGAAAAAAAATTCAAAATGCCAGAAAAATTCATTGTTCACTGTCAAGTGTTCTGTTAAAGCTCAAGAAAATACATAATAGTAATAATAATGTCAGCACTGTATGTTTCCATACAATGGCGAAATTAGTCTCTGCATTTAATCCATCCACCACCAGGTGGTGCAGTGGGCAGCTATTGAAAGCGCCCGGGGGGCATTTTGGGGATGAGGTGTGCTGCCCAGAGACACCACGCGGTATGCAGTAACTAAGGATCAAACCTGGGATTTTCGGGTCCCAAGCTGACTGCCCTGCCTCTACATTGATGGTAAGTATATTGGAGTTGAGGATAGTTCTGAACACATTTTCGAAACGGATCTAATTGGTATTTAAAAATAAATAAATAAGAAAAGAACAACAATTAGAATATTATACTTAAAGCCTGTAGAAATAAAGCTACTTTTATGTTGGACTACATTTCCCTTGTAGCTCCGCATGGCCCAGGCTTCCCATTCAAAGCTCGTTCCCGGCTCATAACCGGCCTTTTCTGACTGAACACAGGAAAAAAAAACGGCCACCCTAGTGACGGCTGAAACCTTTCAGCAAAGTCAACTCAACGCCATTTATGAGCTGTGAACAAATTAGCAATGAGAACCACCTTTAAAAAAAAATGCCCTGGTGATTAGAAGTTGAAGGAGAAACGCAGATTGATGAAATACCACTTTCTTTCTTTTTTTTTTTTTTTTGCATACCTTACACGAGGTTAAACGTGCCATGTGCGTTTTACATTAGAGAACAATGAAAATCTTCACATCCTGCCCACACTCCTGCAAATAGTATGAAGACAGACTTTTCCCATGCAGCAGCAGCCCATGTGCTCATGGCTTCCACACATAAAGAACATGACACAACCTTTTCAATTTTTAACTGGTAGGCAAAAGCCCCGTTGTTCCCAATGTACAGGTGGAGCAGCGACGCCATTACATATAGCTGAGAGAGGAAAATGAAAAAACGAGAACTGGCTCAACATGCAGAGGCATAATGCCACAGAATACTCAGTACAGGGGAATATGCACATAATGGGACCAAGTATTAACCACTCATTAAGTTTCTTTTAATAGTCTCCACTTAAAAATTGAGTCAAAGAGAGGTAACTGATACAGAAACATGCACATGGCTTCTAGCTAACTGAAGAAAGTGACTGACTAGCATAAGAAGAAAAGTTTGGGTACTACGGTTTTGAGAAAATTATATTAAAAATATTGAGAGTGGGTTAAACAGGTTAACATTTTATTAACTTTTACTTTGTAACCACTTACCTGCAAGTTTTATTGAAGCCTCCTCAGTGGGTTTGTGGCCGTCTGTTAACAGTTGTGCAGACTCAAACTGGAGAGAGGATATCCCATGATGCCGCATGTTGTTCCCACTTGTAATACCAGTAACCGTTATTGTGTTAAACTTAAACTTTTGAGTTAATGCTGAAAATGAATAATATTGATTTGAGCATGTAATAATTGCAATCTGTGATACTAATATAGTTACATATTTCTCAAATATTTTGAGTCAGTTTCAAACAAAATATTAAGTAGATGTAACGGATATTTTCTGAACGAGTTACTTAAGTTTTTCTCTTAAATAAATGTAAAAAGAGACTAACACAAAAACCTATGTTCAATTTTTAAACATTTATTTCAGTATACCCAACATAATCAGTTATGTGACATTCAGAGATTTTATTGAGAACATCTAACTTATAAATATAGTGAAATTTATTAAGCCTCTGAATGACTTTTTAGAGTGTACCATCTTCCCATGGAAGCAAGTCTGAGAAAAGTACTCTTTTACGATAAGGGACGATATCAAACGTAGCAAGTTCGGATGTTTAGAAACTCCGAGGTCAGTTGAAAAAAGCTCTCATTAAAACGATCTCTGTTTCATGGGAAATTAGTTCATATTGGTGTAATGAAATAATACCTGTGTCTGATATTATTCATAATTTAAACGGATTCTTTCATTTTTCTGGACTGAGTACTATAGTGTTGTGAATATTAAATGTGGACGGAAACGTGTTTTATCTTTGACCCACCAAAACAGTGAGTCGTTTAATTAAAAACGATTTAAACACATCACACATTTACAATAATTGGCAGATTGATTACAATAACACAGCTTAATTACGAGCTTTGCACTGAGAAAATCATACGGCCATGATTTTCTCACTTGCAACTGAAATACAACAGACATTTCTGAAAATATCTGGATTAATTACTGGCAGATAGAAGAGTTTTAAAGATGGGAAAATGAAGTTTAAATGGAGAGAGATGGGTGAGGGAATGTGTCTGTTATAACCAGAACAACACGCTCCTTTGGACGCAGCTTAACCCACGGTACACTTCGCAGTTGAAGATCGACTCTTTACCTTTGCAGACGATAGTTCGGCCTCGGTGTAGAGTTGCCTTTCAACGCTTTTCAGCGTCTCCGTAAGAACAGCTGTGACCTCAGGAGTCGTGAGATCATTTCGTTCAACAGCAGCTCACCTCCCAGGTGGACTCACATGAGCTGTGAGTCCGTCAGAGGTTCCACTCAGATGTGGAAGATTCCATAATTCCCACGAGACTCGGAAGAACTTCGGATCATGTCTGGAACTTCTTGTTCTCTCCAGCAACTTTTCTGTTCGGTTCTGCTCTCCGAACTGAACTGTTTGGAACTAGGAAGTGTCGACATTTAAAGAGTTCTGTTTCCGGTTCATTTGGGAAGACCTGATTGGGTGAAAGAGCCAACAGGGGTGTGGTTTTAGTGACGTAAGAGGTTACTAGAAGTCAGAAAAACAGTGAGATGTTTTGGAACAGACAGAAAAATGTTTTTGGAACAGACAGAGAAATGTTTAGGCGAGATGACAGACAGCAGGTGCCAGCTTCTTTTTTCTGTCTGAGAGGATTTAAAAACATGACAGTTCGTTCCAATAAACTTGTTTGCGACTGTTCTCTTGACTTTTGACCGACATCACAACTTGCTCATTTCAGACAGAAGATCAAAGATGCAGGCATTTTAACTTGATTTCTACTTTGAATGAGGCTTAAAAATCATTTATACTGTTTCACAGTTGATTTAAAATGAGTAGTTCACTTCAACATTTAAAAATGATTTGAACTAAACACACTTTGATTATCAAGATATTGTAAAATAGTAATGATAATAAAAAAGAGAGTGTTCTTTCAATTGATCAGTGCAGGATACAATTAGAAAGTCTCTGGATGAGCTTAATTTGTATTTCTGGATACACATCAATGAAATAACAGTTCCTGTTCCAGGAAGGCCCTCAAGGTCAGGACTTGACCTGAGGCTTGGTTCACTACAGTGGTTTAGTGAGGTTAACACAATAACTGCTTTTTTTTTTTACATTAGTGTCAACTTAGGAAGTTTGTGAGCTGAGACAAATAATATTTGTGAAATATTTCTGTGAATTCCCAAGGGAATACAGTTTCAGGTAGGTATTTATGCTACACAAATATTTCCATTGCATTAAAGAGACAAATGGAAGAAAGTAATTTAATAAACATGAGGGTTATGAGTGGGTCCCTGAAACTTTTTCTCCCTAAAAGTTTGAGAACCCCTGTAGAGAATATACAGACACATCAGCAGTGCACCACCTGTGTACCTCTCATTTGTTGTATGAAACTATGATTGATTGTCATATTCCTAGTGAATTTAAAAGGGCTTATGCATAGCATAATGCAGGGCAACACAATTTCAGTTTGTGATTTGAGGACAGATTATTGCATCACAGCAGAAACATTTATATTGTAGGACAGGTAATCAGTTGATGACGTGCGCATACGGCATGCATTCAAAGTGCGCTCAACCTAACCTCAGTCTTGGTGTTTTGCGTTAATCAGGTGGTGGTGGCTTGGGATGGTATCAAATTCCTAGCCTGGATCATTGTCCCAGTCTGCCCCCGAAGACAAGTGTCACTCAGTCTGTGTCCCATGTCTTCGACTCCTATTTGCAGTGGCGTCAAACAATCATGCCTTGTCCCGTGTACACGTGATAAAGGCCAATAGTGTGCCTTCAGGTTGCCACCGCTGCATTGACCAATCACATTTAGTTACTGGAGTGGTTAGCAGCCGAGTGCGACACGGCCGGGATGAAGATCAGTTCCTCCAAATCCGAGGCCATGGTCTTGAGTTGGAAAAGGGTAGAGTGCCCTCTCTGGGTCAGGGAGGAGGTCCTGCCCCAAGTGGAGGAGTTCAAGTATCTTGGGGGTCTTGTTCACGAATGAGGGGAAAAATGGAACGCGAGATCGATAGGCGGATAGGTGCAGCGTCTGCAGTGAAGCAGGCGCTGTACAGGTCTGGCGAGGTGAAGAGAGAGCTGAGTCAAGCTCTCAATTTACAGATTGATATATGCTCCTACCCTCATCTATGGTCACGAGCTTTGGGTTGTGACCGAAAGAACAAGATCTCGGATGCAAGCGGCCGAAATGAGTTTTCTCCGCAGGGTGTCTGGGCTCTCCCTTAGAGACAGGGTGAGAAGCTCGATCATCTGGGAGGGACTCGAAGTAGAGCTGCTGCTTCTCCATGTCAAGAGGAGCCAGTTGAGGTGGCTCGGGCATCTGTTTAGAATGCCTCCTGGACGCCTCCCTGGTGAGGTGTTCCAGACACATCCCACCAGGAGGAGACCCAGGACACGCTTGAGGGACTATGTTTCTCGGCTGGCCTGGGAACGCCTCGGGATTCCCCTGGAGGAGCTGGACCAAGTGGCTGGGGAGAGGGAAGTCTGGGCGTTCCTACTTAGGTTGCTACCCCCGCGACCTGACCCCGGATAAGCAGAAGAAAATGGATGGATAGATGGATCTTGTTACGTGTACCAATAGCGTGCCTTTCGATACATGCCCACAACAAACAGAAACAAGCTTTGGAATTTTGTTTGCAGACTTAAAAGTTAGCGTAACCTAATATAGTGTAAGCTAGTTCCGTTAACGGTTTCCAAAGTTAGCGAAAACACTAATTTGCTAAATGAAAAAGTTTCGCTATTAACTTTTAGCTGAACTGTGCCCACCACTGCTTGAATTAGTTTTGTTGGATACTTCTTTGCCTAAAAATCAAATTAAGTTTGCTTCTGAGATCGTCTCCATGCCTACATTTGAGTTCTGCTTTTATTTAACACTCGCCACCTCAGATTAAAGATGATTACCTCAAACCATCCCCTTTCAGCTTTGTCTTGCCTTAATTCGTTCATTGACAGTAAAGGAGAGAGAATCAAGTCACAGAAAGAAAAAAATGAAACTTTATTTTAAGTTTATACTTACTGACACTTTGAAATTAAAACCTATGTAAATGCAACTAATATAGATCTGCACATAGCAAATAAATGAACCAAAAATAGATACAATTTTTTATCTTTTTCCCTCCAAATTGCAGTACACACAAGCAAAAGCTGAAAAAAAATTCCTTGCTGTTGCTGCCACATGAAAGTAAAGTTAAATATAATTGTGCTACATAGCTCTCCTGTAGCTAATAAGGAAAAAAAAGTGAATAAATAATTGCACATTGCACCTTATTATTGCATTAGTTGCAGTTTGCTTCAAAATTGTTGTACAACAATGTATTCAGGCATATACACAAATATAAATACAGTTTTCAAACACCAAATAACACATGAATATTGATGTTATTGAAATCACATTGTCATTACTTACAACTTAAAAGTCCTGCTTTGCAATCAATTTCATATTCTACAAAATCTAATTAGTCAGTTGGTGTCATGATCACTGATGTTTAAGCGAACATTTAAATTGTATGCGTGCACTAAAAACTGTTGTATAAAAGACATGGGCTATTACCCTCGAGGGGATTCTTTGCTGTTACAAAGAATGTCCTCTTTGGTATTAGCAAACAGTTTTAAAAACATAATTTTAGCTTGCTAATTTGACAAACATTCCCACGTAAGTTCAAGCAATAACAATGGAAAAAAGAAAAAAATCTATTTTAGCGCTAGCACGACTAGATTATACAGAAAAGTAAGAATTATTGCAGAATAATCATTGGCTGTGTATCGTTCAGTATAGTGAGACAGCATTTGGTCCATTTACATAATCACATTTATGTTATCAAAGCGCCTAAAAGCAAAAAAATACAAATAAATGTTTGGAAACAACTTTTGCTTAATTGGATGATGTTACTGCTGGCAGCCAACTACTTTAGCTTAGCGTAAAGATTGGAAACAGTTGTCAGCACTGACTTTGATGCTAATGCTAATTTGCATGTTAGCTAGTGGTATCAGATTCCTCCAGAGATGATTTCAGTTTTGTTCAGACAGGGGAGACATCCTGGACAGGTCGCAAGTCCATCAGGGACACGGTGACGAACAAGAATTCATACTCTCACAGATAGGGACAATTTAGGGTTACTAGTTAACCCAACATGCATGCTTTTGGTCTGTGAGAGGAAACCGGAGTAGACTATCCGTAGAACATGTGTGCAAGGGTTGAGTAGTATAAATTCCACAGCTAGCTTTGCTAACCACAACAACGCTAATTTCAGTTTATTGTAGTGGTGATTTTAGCATCTTTTTGTGGGTGCTCAAGCACACCTAAATTTTAACTCGGCACCCCTGAAAAGTAAAGAAACCATCGTTACGGTTTTCTAAGGAAACTCAGATTTCAAACTTTAGATTCACCGAAATATTGAATAAATTTGGAATAAATTATGACACTCTTACATGGGCCAGTAAAATCTATGGTATATTTCGCACAAATCGGATCCTCGATGCCACCAATCATTCCAATAGGCTTGTCAGCAACTGACTAATCAGAGATCTCAATTTTTCCTGAAGGTAAATGCCCCTTACCTGCAGGAGCTGCACCTCCTTTGCCTCCAACAACATTGTTGGTGTTTCACTAGCTTAGCGCTACGTTAGTGCCAGCAGTTGTCGACAGGGAGGGGTGGGAGTATGTGTGAGAGATGCAAAGCATGCTCTATTCACACAAGGAGAGCTGTTGGTCAGGCTACTTCTTGTTGTGCCATTAACTCTAAAATAACAGTAGTTATTGAATCAAGTGTTTACTTATGTATGTAAATGTAGATGCACCAAAAGTTCATGCTCAATAATCCAATAAGATCCAACAATGTTCAGTCAGGTCATCTGGACGGTTTCATTTTTGTGCTGAGACATTTCACCCTCCATCCGAAGGACTTCATCAGCCTGAGGAACCACCAAAGAAAACAGTTTCTCTACCAACAGCATGTGGGAAAAAAAAAAAAAACAGTTATGTTGGTTCTAAGATGGCCTCTGGGCCCGCCATCTCCCTCATCGACAGTCATGTCAAAGTCGTTCAAAACAACAATATTTGGTGCATGCTAGTCATCCTCTTGGATGACTAAGAGGCCATCTTAGCACCAAATTAACTGGGGTTTTTTTCCCACTTTGGAGTATACTGTTGGCATCAGTTTTGTTTGGTGGTTCCTCAGACTGATGAAGCCCTTCGGATGGAGGGCGAAACATCTCATCACAAAAAAGAAACCATCCAGATGACCTGACCGAAAATTGTTAGGTAATTGTAGATGTTTAACAACACCTTAAAATACACCAGAATGCAGGAAATGGAATCTACTTTATTCAAAATTACCCCCCACCAGTGTAACCCCCCCCCCCCCCCCCCCAAAAAAAAAATAAAAAAAATTGCAAATGCTTCTAGTGTCAATGGCCACCGTGTTGTTTAAGCAAAGAGCCATTGTCAACACTGGGGGCTAAGCACCCCTAAAGTTTGGATTCTAGAATCACCCCTGATTTTACTGATTATTGAATTATTGCTTTTAGCCATTTAGCTTGCAACAACTCAATAATAACGTTCTCTACAGTTATCTACTCCTGTTTAAAAAAAGCTTGTTCAGTTGAAAATAATTCTAATAAATGCTCTTAAAACAAAACTTTCAGATTTGGCTATTTACAAGCTAGTTAGCATAGCAAAGTCACCTGGTCCTTTCTTGCTGTTTCCACTGTTTGTGCTAAGTTTCAGTGCTAGTTGTAGCTAACATTTAGGAACAGTAATTCCATAATGTCACATCTCCTTAAGGGTAGGTTTCCTTTAGGGTATGTGATATTTAGCTAAACTTGTATGTGTGGGGAAAAAAATTGACCTGTAAATATACAGAATGTTTTGTGTTGGATTAGTTAATGTGCCTCAGCAATAACATTCAACAGCTGTTTGTGTTTCGACATTAAACTATGCTCAGCTGATGCTTGGAAAGAAGACAAACCAAGCTTTACTTCATGCTCATTGGGTATATGAATTATTTAAAATTGACAAAAAAAAAAAAATCTGTGACGCCTTCCTCTCATATTCGGTACAATACAGCAGAACCAACCTAGCTTAAGTTTCAGAATTAGCAAAGAAAACATGTGCATCACAACACCATCAATAAATACATCCTGGCTTTACAAAGAACCAGCAGAGCAGAAATTATCATCCAACTCGTCTAAAAGAAATTCAACATAAATCAAACAATGAAGTTGCTGACATAGTTGTGACATTATAGACATTCAAAACTAAAGCATCAAATCAACCGCATGACAATGAAAAAAAAAAAAAAAACATGACAAGATGAACAATCGTGAGAAAGAGACTGAGTGGTCACGTCCGCCCAGGCTCTGTGGGTCCCCCCCCCTAACGAACCCCTGAACATTCCTTGGCTCCCAAAAAGATACCATTTGGGTTTGTCCAAACTTTTCAGCCTCTTAACAGAAAAGACTCAACTTTTTTTTTTCTTCCCCATATATTTTGTCTAACCGTCTCTCAATAAGCAGCTTAGCAGATTTTTCAAAACTATTTTTTTTTTAAAACAAGGGAAGGAAGTCAAAAAATTTGGACCCAACACCTGGTTTTTAAGTCCAACTAGTCCTCCCGCATAAGAGGCAGTTCAGAGTAAAGTGTTGAATAGTCTATTATTCCGTGAGCGCCACGCAGTCGACTACTGTGCTAATTCACAATAGTCCTTGTACAAACAAAACAAATACATAATAATAATGATAAATTTGTAAACAATCATTACAATTTTTCATCAGCGTTTTAGCTATTGAATTTTTTTTTCTTACAAATTTCCATTCATGCATCTATATACTAATGATTAGCTTTGATAAAAGGAGGCTGCGTTGGAAAGTTTATTTTCTCTGAGCGGGGAGTAGGACTAAACGTGAATGGCCAGAAATGTTTGAAAAAAAAAAATTGCGGAGAAAAACGGGACCACAGAAGATATATTAAAAATATTTAAAGGAAAGCGTACACCGAACAGGTTTACTCAAATACATGATACAAGACTGAACACATGCAATATAAGCAATAATGTAAATAGAGGAAATTAACATGAGAAGAAGGCTCAAGGAGTGATACCATTGGCTTAAAAGGGTCATGTGATGCAGCAAAGACTCATGGGTAGAGATTAGACAAATAGGCAAATGAGGACAAAAGCAGAACAGTCCAAATACTTTTAACCTTTAAAAATATTTTATCAAAATTTGATCAGTTGGCTACATCCCACCACACACTCTGCCCATGGCATCACTGAGCAGCTGTTTTTTCTTTTTTAAATATGCAAATAACTATGTACTACAAAAACGTCAGTCTTTTACTAATACTTTTTCATACCTTTTAAATATTCTATTACGCAGCACTGACACAGAGAAAGAGAAAACAATAGATAAAAAGAAGAAACACATGTATTTCCTAATAAACATTCAACATGCTTTAACAGTTCTCTAAAAAAAAAGAAAAAAATCTAATCAACAGAATTTTTTATTTATTTTTTGTAATTCTTTTTCTCTTTAAATTTAATTGGGCTCTCTGAAATAGAAGCGAGCGCCAAGCCCTCCCTGGTGTACCTGGAACCAGGGTGGTGAGGAAGTCAGGGTTTTCGGAGAGCCAGAGTCCAAAGGGCTTCATCAGGGTTGTCTGCAGTGGTCAGTCATTGGAAGGGGCCAAACGGAGGAGCCAGCCAGGGATCTCAGGATGTGGTCATGGAAGATGGGTCGTTCCACATGGCCGCCACGTCTCTGAACCTAAAGGATGCCAAGATACATATTCATCCACTGTTTTTACAAAAGTCTAATTGCCTTTAACCCCTTTTGTTAATGGGGCAAAATCTACTTTAAGGACGACATTTTTTACTGTATTTCAATGACAACTGACTTCCTTAACCTTGCATTAATGAGATACTGAGCCAGGCTGATGTTGGCAGGGGTCCCTGTGATGGTGATCTGGCGCTCCGATGACCCTTCCATGGCATTAGCTATTTTGATCTGTGCCCCAGACATCTGACGAATCTCGTTGATTTTGGTTCCCTGGCGTCCGATTATGCAGCCTATTAGCTGGGAAGAAAATAGAGTTGCATATAGGATGGCTAGAAGGCACAAAGGAACACTCTGTGAAGCATGAGAACACTGGTCTGGCCTTTTTTGGTCTTTTAGAATAGAATAGACTTTTCTAGTCATTGCACTTAAATACTACGAAATTTGAAATGTTAATATTTTGACTACAACTTTTAAACCACTTAACCTTTAGTTGGCGTTTAAAAGCAGATTGTAGTGGCATTGCTTGTCTGAAAACTTCAATTAGTAAATTATAAATTTGTACTTGTGACAAGGGACGTCCCATGTTTGTTGCAAGTATCGGATCAGGGTCTTGATCGAGGCATATTCCATTGATCAGTTTCACTCCGCCACTGGTCTTTGTTGTAGATGTAATTTGGCTGCTGTAAAGCGTTGTGATGTACTTTTTCCATCATTTCGGAAGTATGAATGTACTTTTTAAAAATACAAATGAAAGCAGTTCTGTAGCTACTTGCAACTTTTGCATTTTTGGTGACTATAGCGATAAAACTAAATTCCACTAATTTCATTAGACTTTTACAACTAAAAACTTGGCTGAGTACACCGAGTTCCACAGATAACTCTTAAAGCTTAGCATGGCTACAAAACACACTTTATAGAAAAGTTTCCATGAGACGGGGATAATGCAAATAGAATTAATGCACAGGTGATTGAATTTATTGCTCCGGATCTCCAACCAGGTGGAGATGGAAATGATTTTTTGTCAGTTTTTGCACGCTATAAAACTAACAAAGAGCTACCAGAGCTGTATAAAAATACTGACATACACCTGATATTTTTTTCCCCCCGTGTTGACAGTAAAAATAACTTGAGGTGCAACGTGAACGAAGGTTTTCTTGACTGCACTGAAGAGCTACTGTAATTGGATTGATAGTAGACACCAAAAATATCTGGATTGTTATCTCTACTTTTGACATTATAATCTAAACACATTTGGGAATCATATATATATAGATATAGATATATAGATATCAGTAGTACTTTCTTGACCAGTGTCACACTATGTTTGGGGTTTGTCTAACTGAACGAAGAGTTTTCTCTTCTCGTGACTGAAGCAGACATAACTCAGATATTTTAAACTCAGTCAAGAGAGACAATATGGTGGCAATGTCACACTAACCATTATAGATTTTTTTAAATTATTATAAAGTTTATTCATTTTTTAAAGCAAAACAATTCTATATACAATAAGAAATACAATCACAAATAAAATGAAAGACAGCAGAAAGAAGAAAAAAAATCTTATATCTGCCCCTTTTTTTTCCAAAAAATTACTTCAAACAATAATAATCTTCAAATAAACAAAATAACTCGTTCTCGAGCAACAACAATTCATACAAATACACATTAAGCTATTTTAACAAACCAACTTTGATCATTCTCTTAAACATACACATTGATTTGGCATTTTTAACATCACTCTCCAGATTATTCCATAGTCTAATTCCTTGGATTGAAGTAGACCATCCCTTCAAACTAATTCTAAATTTAGGTTTCACAAATATCTCTATCCCCTTAAGATTAAAACAACTCTCTCTTTTAACAAAATTTAATTGGATATTTATGTTATTATGAGCCCTATACATAACTGATAAAATACTATACCAAATCATGGAACTTCAATAACTTCAGCTGATAAAATAATGTGTTTGATGGGTGACAGAAATACTTCCTGGAAATGATTCTTACAGCTCTTTTCTGTACAACACAAATAGGATTTGGGTCCTTGAACATTTACCAAGTCATTCACATATAAAATAAATAACTTTGGTCCAAGTACAGAACCTTGAGGAACTCCACATGTGATATTAGAGGTCAGATCTTACATCATTTATTTGTACAAACTGTTTCCTATCTTTCAAATAGCTAGATACCCACTGTAGTGCTGCTACTCTCATTTTATAATTAGATTAAATTAAATTTGATAATTATATTTTTGAAAAGGTTTGGCACAGCGTGTCTTGACTTTCAAAAGCAGCATTCTAGCTTTAGTGTATTAGTATTTGTATTGATAAATGTCAAATAAAAATGCAGTGGTGTTGATTGAGCAGATTACAACAAATGTACTCACATCATTGGGAATGGTGAGTTCATGAGTACTGGCCTGGTTACTGGCATCCAGACCTGCTGCTAAACACAGGAAGTAGATAGAAAGACAGGAGGGAGGCAAAGGGACAGAAAATAGTTTGGCATGTTGAGGGAACAATTCATGAATTCTATTTGATTATAAGCAGCATCACTTAGAAGAAAGGCTCAGCCATATGCAAAGCCTACAAATGTTTTGTTTCTAAATACTCGAGTCGAGTGTAGGGCTCAGTATCTTGTTTAAAAAAAATAGATTACTATAGTTTTTTTTTTACATAATACCCTCAACTAAGGGGAAACCAGACATTGAGAAAACCTCAACATAAACAAGAGCAGACCACCAGCAGGCCATGTCAATCGCAGTGCACCACAGATACCATTAGGAAAAGAACGACAAGAAGAAGAAAAGAGAGGACAGTGACAGGAAAGAAGAGCGTGAGAGAGAAAAAGGAGGAAGAGAAAGTACTTTTCTCTACAGGTAAAAACGAGAGAAGGATCTTTGGTGAAGAGGGTCACTGTGTAGGTGGGTACGTACCGGGGAAGGCAGGGGTGGTCTGTCCGAGGGGGGTAAAAGGGGTTTGCTGCATAGCCAACTGGTGGAGCTTGCTCAACTGCTGAGGGGGGGAGGAGGAGGACAGCAGAGCTATGAGGTCATCATTAAAAACTCTGGCACGCACGCGCTCACACACAGGCACACACGTAAATAACGCACACACACACATATATATGTATAAAGAGCAGTCTGTCGAAGACGCTGAAAAAGTAAAGGATCTGACGAGAAGTAAGAACGCAGACAGGTGAAGGATAAAAATCAAGACAAGACGGGCAGAGTAAAAAAATGAATTTGAAAGAAGCTCAAAAGACATGGCCTTATCAGAGCATTGTAGTGCTGTTGACTATAAGCCCCGCCCCTCTTTGTTGCTGTCACTGTGCCATTAAACAT
>NC_056520.1:16722421-16739796 GCF_014905685.2 Nematolebias whitei
CTATAAGCCCCGCCCCTCTTTGTTGCTGTCACTGTGCCATTAAACATTGTACTGTAGTGCTGTTGACTATAAGCCCCGCCCCTCTTAGTTGCTTTTGCTATACCATTAAACATTGTAGTGCTGTTGAATCTATAAGCCCTGCCCCTCTTAGTTGCTGTCACTGTGCCATTAAACATTGTATTGTAGTGCTGTTGGCTCTATAAGCCCCACCCTTCTTAATAAGCATTCCTATACCATTAAACATTGTATTGTAGTGCTGTTGGCTCTATAAGCCATGCCCCACCCTTATTAGTAAGCATGGCTACACCATAAAACATTGTAGTACTGTTGCTTCTATAAGCCCCTCTCGTCTCAGTTGCTGTCGCTACGCCATTCAACATTGTACTGTAGTGCTGTTGGCTCTATAAGCCCCGCCCCACCCTTCTTAATAAGCATTGCTATGCCATTAAACATTGTACTGTAGTGCTGTTGATTCCATAAGCGCCGCCCCTCATGGTTGCACTTCCTATGCCTTCAACATTGTAGTGTTGTTGGATTGAGAAGCCATGCCCTCTCAGTGAACCTACAGACATGCATTAGTTCAGACCTCTCCCCAACATACAGCCTCTTAACAGATATGTTATTTTCAAGAATTGCTCAAAAAGGTCATACTGCCGTCATTTTTCAAACAGAAAGATTAATTTACTTAAAATCTTTGGCATGAAAGGCAACAAGTTATTCTAGGTTTTTTTTTTTTTTTTGTATGGAATTGATCAATAGACGCATCCTGAAATGATTCCTAGTTTATTTTCCAAGTAAATTTGAGAACGTAACTCCCTTAAATTGGATTTATTTACTTATTTACAAACTTTTACTTCACCAGACAAATCCCATTGAGGTCATATATCTTTTTTTGCAAGGGAGGCCTGGACCTGAAGGCAGCCTAGCATGCATGTTTTTCAACAGGAGGAAGAAACCGGAGTATCCGGAGAAAACCCACGCAAACACGAGGAGAACATGCAAACTCCACACAGAAAGTCACGGGGATTGAACCCATGATCTTCTTGCTGCGGGGCAACAGTACTAACCACTATGCCATTATACTGTTCAAGTTACCAGAAAACACCTTTAAAAATTATTTTACTTCTAATTGAATTGTTATAGCTGAATGACTGACTTGTTCAGGCCAAGCCCCATGGGTTTTAAAGCCATAAAGTACGCAGGTAAGCAAAAAGCTATAAAGATGAAGGACAGAGGAAATGCTTATTATAAAGCCGCATTAATATTATTGATTTAATATTAATAGGGTGGAAGGAAAGTGAGAAAGAAACAAGAGGATTTTGGATGCAGCGAGCGAGCTAGATTGAGTGTTGGCTGCCTGGTGGGGTTAGCACTCACGTCTGGATGAGGGATGGCGTACTGTCCTTGAATGGTGTAAGCCTGTAAATATGAGGGGAAAAAAACATATCATCTGACTGAACAAGTGCACATATATACAGTCGTGATTGAAAAATAAACTTCTGACAATCTAAAATTACTCTAAGCGACAAAAAAATACTAACTTCTACAGCAAAAGCACTACAAAAAACAATTTTTACTCTAATCTATTTTTCTAGCCAAAGTACATATGCATTGTAAACTTGTATCAGGTTCTCATTCTATTCATCAATCAGATCCAGTTGAACTTAATCAATAAGAGGAAAAGACATCAGGGTTGTCACTGGGAGAGTGTGGATAAAACCAGAGGAGCGACCCTCAAAGGACTGATGTGACTTATCCTACTAGATGTGTGGGGAGTCTGGGGGCCGCCGTGGTCAGATCTGAGCTACATTTTCTTTATTTGGGTCGCGATAGAAACCACAGCTAAATGAAAACAATGTAGTTTTGTTGTTTTAAATACTTTTCCAATAATCTCTCAGGCAGGACCTATTTTTGGTTTTTGTCTCTCGATTGGACTTTTTTTTTTAGTTACTGTGTTCATTTTTTTTAATTGATTGATATGTCCTCTTAGAAAAAGATTTGCTCAGAAGGTTTATTTAGAAACACTGATCAATGAAGGCAAGAGAAACAAACAAATTAAGTTTTAGTTGGATTTTCCTAAGGGTTTACTTGCGATTCTATTTTATGATTTTATTTCATACATTAGGAACATTAAGGGAGAACAAACTCATGACTTAAATATAACTACTTATGGATCATTTTTAATATTTTCATCCTGGAACTCCACTACAGTACTATAATATGTTATGCAAGTTTTAGGATCAGGCGTGACAGAAATGTAACTGTTAGGCCAAAATGACATGAAATACACACTGCGTGGCCAAAAAACGGGTCACATATGTCGTTGGACCGCCTTTAGCTTTGATTACATCATGCATTCTCTGTGGCATTGTTTCGATAAACTTCTGCAATGTCACAAGATCTAGTTCCATCCAGTGTTGCATTAATTTTTCACCAAGATCTTTCATTGATGACTAGGCACTAGGCATGATTGGTGCATCACTTCACCGGCCTCTCTTCTTACCCTGATGCACCCATCACTCTGGAAGAGGGTAAATCTGGACTCATCAGACCACATGACCTTCCATTGCTCCAGAGTCCAATCTTTATGCTCACTAGCAAATTGAAGCTTTTTTTCCAGTTAGCCTCACTGATTAGTGGTTTTCTTAAGGCTACACAGCTATTCAGTCCCAATATCTTGAGTTCCCTTCCTATTGTGCATGTGGAAATTGCTCTTACTTTCTCTATTAAACATAGCCCTGAGTGCTACTGTTGTTTTTCTTCCATGTGATTTCTCCAAATGTTTTGAGTGATCACCGATCACGATCATTCAGGAATTTTTTTTCCGGCCACATTTCTTCCTCCAAGACGATGGGTCCCCACTATCCTTCCAGTTTTAAATAATGCGTTGGACAGTTCTTAACCCAATTTTAGTAGTTTCTACAATCTCCTTAGATGTTTTCTCTGCTTGATGCCAATGATTTGACCCTTCTCAAACAGACTGGCATCTTTTCCACGACCACGCCATGTGTCTTTCAACACGGTTGTTTAAGAAATGAGAAGTAACTCATTGCACCAGTTGGGGTTAAATAACTTGTTGCCAGCTAAAAGATAATCGCCCATGCAGTAATTATCCAATAGGAGGCTCGTACCTATTTGCTTAGTTAAATCCAGGTGGCAACTTTTTTTTGGCCAGGCAGTGTATTTGGGGCAGTCGAGGTGAGGCTTTCAAGGCTAAGAATACCGTATTATCTGCCAAACATGGTGGTGGTAGTATGGTGCTTTGGGGCTGGTGCATTGTGCACAGTGGATAAAATAATCAAGGACTATTTCCAAATTGGATACAGCTGGGTCTATCACAACAATGGTCCGAAATATGCACCAGAACTGGTTTCTGACTGGATACTTCCCAAAGCACCAACCTCAACCCGGTAGAAAATTTGTAAACAATGATTTAAAGCTGGGTATGTTCAGAAAACCTATTTTATTGAACATTACCTATTATGCCAAGAAGAAGGTTAAATATTAGCCAGAATTCTTCTCGAAGCTTGTAGCTTCTAAGTTTTCAGTAGGTTCGTCTAAGACCAGTAAGTTAAAAAAAAAAAATTTTTTTTTTTTTTTTTAAACTATCTTAAAAAACGGGTATCGTCATAATAACGAGTGTTGATGCGTGACTTGATTTGACTCCGTTAGTGTCGTTCATCTCGGGTCTGGTTCGAGTGGCTCCGGGTGATGGATGACTGTAAACGGCAGTGATGGTTTCATGCTCGACGGGTAAGAGGGAGTGAGGGAAGGGGAGAAGAGTGAGTAAAACCTGGTGCGACACTAACAGGCAGTGGCTGGTGCTGCAGTAAGAGGCTGAGGTTGGCCGTGGACGCCCCCAGTGGGTCTGCTCTTACCTGGCCACCTGAAAAAATGACAGGGGTGGAGGCAGGCTTTGGGCGATAGGGGATGGTGGCACCTTTCGGTGGGGACTGAGGAGAGAGTTGGGGTGGGGGGTGAGATGTGGAGAGAGTGTTAGAGAAGAAAGAAAGAGAGAAAGAAGTTGCATAATATGAGACCAGAAGGGACGGTGCCTTGGGGAAGACGATCTGTGACACACAAAAGTGCTCTTCACTGTGCGTTCATGCTGACATAAAACGCTCAAATTGTGGTTCAGTGCACAACTAAAGTTGGATTTACCTGGAACATCACTTTCAACTGGATAATGATGACTTATTAAACTGTTTTATTTAAGTTTTTTAGTCTTTCAGTCCGTAGTCTGGAAACTTACAGTCACGTGACCAATGTCCTAGCATCCATGGCTGGTGCCATCATGAAGGCCCCATGGAGAACTGGCTGTGCAGATAGTTAAAATTATTAAAATTAATTAATAATTTAAATTGTTGGGGCAAGAAAAGACACCAAAATAGTGTGGCCTTATGATCCAACAACAATCTGACATGTAAGAACAAAACGACCAGGAAGTGTCTACATGTTATTTTCTTTACCAAAAACAACTGAACTGGAGAACACTTATCATAGAAAGGGCTTAACTTTGTGATAAATTCTTAAAGAAACCAAAATAACCTATTATACAGTTTTTACGATAAATCAACATGTTAAAATGTTTTTTTTTTTTGGTTTTTTTGTCAATACCGTTTTGGATCCTGTCCCTTTAAGATCCGCCTCCTAATACTCGGGTCATTCTGATTGGTCAGCTGGACATTTGGTGGGAATTTTAATTTTTTTTAAACAAATAGTTGTGCCACTGAAGAGTGGAAAAAGGGATAAATTTTCCTAGTAAAGTTTGGTTAAAGACACCAAGCGTTAAGAAATAAAATTAATCCAACAGTGAAATGTTGCTGTTAACATAAAGACTCACTCTTTAACAAAGCTGATATTTTCTCCAAGTAAATGTTAAGCCCAAAACACTAGCATATCTGTCAAATTGGACTAAATTACGTAGCTTGTCCATCAAAAATGTAATTTCCCACAGTCGCTATAAGCAGTGATGTTCTTACTTATATACTGGTAGCTAATGTTTGGTATAAAACACATCTCTCCAGTTTGCAGTTGTTATGTCTTGTTAAAACTTAACATTGAAACTTTGGAAATTTGTCTGCAGATGTGCAGATTTTTCAACTTAAAGTAGTTCAGATCTTTTGAAGTGGGGTTCTGTGACAAGAATATAAACAATATCTTACCTGTAGTAGATAGTTCTTTGAACGGTCTCAGTTAAGACAAATTTAGTCGGAGCATTCATTACTGTCCTAAAACAACCCCAATCTAAAAAATTTCACAGCAGTTTGTGCAAACACTTTTTTTCTTTTTTTCTTTTACATGCACAATATTGTCATTGCACAATTATTCCAACAAAAATTGAAATATTCCTACAGGAAGTGCCCAAGACTGCACCACATATGCTACAGCTAGCTGCTGCTGCTGCTTTTTAAGCTTCTATTTATGCATTTTCATACTGAAACTAGCGTTCAACTACATGTTTCAAAAGCTTAACAGGCTGCTGATCAACAATTAGCGTAAATGCTATAACACTGCAAATGCTAAAGAACGGCCTCTTGAAAAGTTATGTACAAATCAAAAGTTCTAGTCATTACTGAAGACAGTCGAGATAACTTCACCTATCATATATATACTTTTTTATTTATATGAATATATATATTTAAAAAAAATGTATATATATAATTCGGGGTTCAGCAAAGAAACGTTGAAATATGTGGAAAAAAAACAGTTTTACGGGAAAAAAAACAGTTTTACTGCAACTTGTTTCAGTTACAGGAAGCTACGGTAACTCCAGTGGGACAAATGGTACTACGTAGCAAATACTGCTGATTTGCTAAAAGCAGCAGCACAGGTTAAAAGTAACACAATCAACTTTTGATAATTAATAACAATTTAAAAAAAAAACTGCAGCTTACTTTTGTCAGAGCTGCACTCAGACTAACCCATTAGCTCATCATTCTGGTCAGAATTTGACTTGTTTCTTGTTTAAAACAACATTCAAACCTAAATCCTTGTAGCTGTAAATAATCTTATGGGTGTTCCATGCCATGCCTTTTTGGAGTAAATCAATGTGTGTATATCCCCCCCCCCCCCCCCTCACTTTCCCACTGTACCTCCAGCATCACCACACATATCTGTTTCACACACTGGATGATGGCTTCTGGGGCCCCGGAGATTGTCACCGCTCTCTCGGTGGAGTTGGGCAACATGTCACCTGCCACCTGGACCTGCGCTCCTGTGGACTAAAGGTAAACATAAAACCATCTTTTTTTTTTTTTTTTTTTACCATGATGTCAAAACTAATTATGTGGACATGAAAACTGGTTTAAGCTTCAAGCTCATGGTATTATCCAGGAGGGGAAGGGTAAATTGAATTGAGATGGACGTGCATGTGTAATCAAGAGAACGAACCCACGAATCTTAAGAATATTAAATGTGGTTGGATATGACGCACTGATGAAAAGCCCACCATACCTCTCTCATTTCTTTGATTTTGGAGCCCCCTTTGCCGATGAGGGAGCCACACTGGCTGGCAGGGACGACGAGCCTCAGGGTTACTGGTGGTTTACTGGTGGCCGGACTATTGCTCATGGAGTTGATTATATCCTATCAGGAAGTAGGAGGGAATATTAGAAAAACAATTAAATTTTGACCAATTAATTCAAAAAGTACTTAGTCATGTAATTAAAGTAATTCCTGATGTCTCCCCAACCTGGCATTATAAACACATACATATACTACAAAAGCAGCCAAACGTCCTGCGTTTCTTGAGATAAAGCCACTGTTGATTATCAATGTTTGATCAGTAGCCCCCGGCTAAAACTGAACATCTGAAATCCTGTGGAAGCAGCAAAACAGGATCCAGTTTCCTCACAGATTTTCTGTATTTCCTTTTAATAAATAATGATGCAGTCAAATCTGTTGTGCAGTACTTTTACATTTGAATAGTCTTAGAATCTGATAGATAAAACCCTAGGATGGGGAAAGGGTGAACTTCCATTTTCCCATGACTCTAGGAGTGTCATGACTAGAATCTACAGACATTTTCTATATATATTTTTTTTCTGTGAATTTAAAAAAAGTATGATAGTACTCCCGTCAATTCTGTTAGAACTGAAGGAGGACAAAAAAAAAACTAACTAAAACAAATAAAGGCTCATTATTCCTTGAAATAATCAAATCACATAGCTGTTTTGGTCCATTCTTGGAAAATAACATTGTCAATCTCATCTGGCATCACAAGATTTGTTAGCATTTGAAATAGGTGTTGTGGATGAGACTCACTTACTACCTCACCAAGTTTTAACTAAATGATTGTAAATGCGACTAAGTTATAGCCCTGTTTGTGTTTGGTGTACCACAAGGATGTATTCTTGGCCCCCTGCTATTATCAATAGTAAATTTTTACATTGAAAAAAGTGTTAATATTATGGTATTAAGTATTCAAGGCCTAGTGTACAGCTACTACCATGGCAAGTTTTAGCTTAATATCTGTGGAGGCCATCTTATAATGGAATAAATCCAAAACATAATCAATATTCAGTGATTACTTTCTGAGAGTTCCACTAAAGCCAGTCCGATTTTAAACAAGCCTTGGCCTTTAAAGTTAGTAGAACATCTTAAACCAATATTGGTTTTTAATAATTTTTATGTAAACTTTTATTTTACGTAAACTTCCTTGTTTAATTTGGATTTTAATATTTAAGTACACCTGCAATGCTTTTTATATTTTAAGTTTATGCAACACGTTGGCCATGAGGGTTGATTTTAAACGTGCTGTAGAAATGAATTTGTAGTCTAAACATTTGGCAGATTGTTGTGCAGAAACCCTGCTACGTATGACCGATCCAACTGCCAAATCAAAACAGCATTCTGGCCCGGTTTCAGAGGGCGCTGCAAAGTTGCATCAGCACATTCCTGACCTACAAAACATGGTCCAGCTGGAAACGGACCAAGTCAAGGTGCTGAAGTGGGAGAAAACCTAGCATGTTCACGTCACGACCTTCCCCTCACACCTTCAGAGGGAGTCCACCAGATTTATCTTACAGCTGTAGAACCTTTTCACATTTTTAACATCCAGGTATAAATGTAACTGTACAGCATGCTGGTTCTCAATGTTTTACCTCCTCAAACTTATAGGCGATCATGGCAAAGGCCTTAAAGATGGCGTCTGTTGGTCCGGTGATGGTGACGATTCGTTCTGGGCAGTTCCCCTCGGAGATGTTGATCCGAGCACCGCTCTGCCGGAAACACGAACATTTAATGAGACGAAAAGCCTTTTCTGCTAAACCCAGTGTGAACAATGAACACAAACTGACAAATTTACAGAAGAGGCTGGCATCTAGTTGCTACAGCCAATTAAAAGCAGAACAATAGCTGAAAGTTATAAAATGTGAAATATTAGCTAAAGGTTAAAAGTATGAAAGGGCTAGCTGAAAGCAAAAAAGTATAAAATTTTGTTTGAAAGTCAAAAGTAATAAAATTCTAACATAAAGGGAAAAGTAGCAAATTGTTAATGAAAAGCTAAAAGTAGCCAAATGCTATTTTATAGCTAAAACTAGCAAAAGCTAAATATAAATATACACCAAAACGCTTATGAAAAGCAACAGAAGGCAGGTTAGAAGCTAAAAGTAGACAGGCAAGCTAAAAGTAACAAAAGTCAGGATAGTAGCTAAATGTGTCAAAAAAGCTAGCTAAAAGTAACAAAAGGTGGGCTAGAAGCTATACGTAGCTAATATGAATAAATTAAAAGTAGCAAAAAGATGTTAAAAGTATCAAAAAGGAAGCGATAAGTAGCCTAGGGCAGGCTAGAAGCTAGAATTAGCTAGATTTGAGATTGAAGCTAAAAGCAGCTAAAGGGGATCTAGAAGCTAAAAATGGAAAAAAGGCAGGCTGGAAGCTAAAAGTTAAAAAAGACTGGTTAAAAGCTAAAAGTGACAAAGGGATGGTTAAACGAAGCAAAAGGCAAGCTAGCTACCAGAAAGGTGAGCTAAAAGTAACTAAAGGTGGGCTATTGCTAAAAGTAGCTAACGGTGGGCTAGAAGCTAAAAGTAGTAAAGATAAGATAACAAAACTTTAATGATCTCACAGGAAATTGTTGAAAGGCTAGTTAAAAACTAAAAGTGGCAAAAGAAGAGAAAAAAAGAAGCAACAAGTGGGCTAGTAGCTAAAAGTAGCAAAAAGGTGGACTAGAAGTTAAACCAGAAGTAAAAAAAACTAACAGATAAAACAGTGTCAGTACTCTGAAGCACTCGTCCTCAGAATGAGCTAAACATTTTGATGTCTAAATGACTGAACTAGCACAAAGTCTGCAGAAGTACCGTAGTTAGATTGCAAACAATGTACAGAACAACAAATAATAGAAAAAAAAACGGCCAAGTAAATGCTGAGTCAGCGTTCGCACAAGAGAACAGTCGTGATTATCTGAGGAAACAACCGTCCCAAAAGGTAAATATGTGAGAGAAGTGCTTACGTCTTCACGCATTTTCTTCACCGTCTCTCCTTTCTGGAGCAAAAACAAAAACAGAATTGGAGATTTTATTTAAGAATTCCTGCAGGTGGTGTTTTACTGTGGCAGTTGCTCCGGTCGTGTTTGTCATAAATACCTTTCCAATGATGCTCCCCACCTCCTGCAGGAACAGAAACAAACAAGTTAAAGTTCAGTCGTGGCCATTTTCGAAAAGCTGATGATGGAAAACAAAAGGTGGATGTTCTGAGAGCGGACCTTTCCGTGCATCAGCAGCCTGATGGTGAGGGTCACATTCAGGCCGCCCTCTGATTGGACCTTAACGAGCTCCATGTTGGGATTATAAAGGAAGGGGCGTGGTCAGAGAGGAGATGGAAGGCCAACGTGAGCGTGATGGTGGGCTCAGCCAACCGGTCACCTGTCAGACAGGGAAGAGGGAGACAAACACAAACTTATCAAGTCTGTGTGCGTTAGCCCAAACTGGGGGGCTTCTTTGTGTCCCCCCCCCCAGGGGCCCCCAATTTCATTCTTTAAATTAACTGAATTCTTAGTTTGTGCTTGGTTTAGTAAAGTTATACGTTTTCATTTCCTGCAAATATGCAGGAATTTTCTGCAATAATGAAAGGCTGGCAACGATGTAACGACATTTGTCTGTTAGCAAAATATCTCATGAACCAGATGGAGGACTTTATTGAAACGATCAGAAAAATGAAACGTGGACATACATCTACAAGTGTTTTACTTTTAGAGTCAGCCTGGTTCAAAATGGCCACCACAGCCAAGTAACTTTAAAATCAAATAAAAAAAAAAGCTATAATTCGGTCAGCTTGGCATATTTTAAATTAGAACTTGGTGTGGTAGTAGCTGAGACTGATCCCCAACAAGCAGTCTGAGCACCAACAGATTACACAAACTGTTCGTTTTAATGATGACTTACAAGACGGCTTTAAAAACTTTACATTTCCTACAGATGTGCTCTCATAAAGCAGCACAAAATGGATTTCTGGGGGACCACTTCTGGTGGCCAGTTGACCTAAAGGAGTTACATTTGTATTTACTGATTTTTTTTATTTATTTTTTTGTCTTTTGTAAATTAAATCTTGCCAAAATGAATAAGTCTTTGCTCGTTTTGTCTTTTTTTTATAGGATGAGTAGTTGACAGCAATACTCTTCCGTACTAAAGTAAGTCATTTATTTGTGATTCAGTCAAATGTGTGATTTTCTGGAGACCAGTTCTCAGAACAACCAGCAGGGGGCGCTGCAGACTGGATCTGAGATGCATGAAGCTGGGTTTTAATCTGCTGCTGGATCCCCTTCATGTTGCAGCAGGAATCAGAAACGCTGCCACACAGAGGGATGGAACTGCTCCACTTTTATTAAGATCAATAAAACCTTAAAATTGGAGAAGTTTACCGTGGAAGTGCGAGTGGTGACTCAGATCTGAGAAAGAATCAGACATTCGTTCATTCATTCAACCTTTATTTATACAGGTTAGTCTCATTCTGCCTTGAGGACTCATTTACGAGAGAGACCTGTTTTTTTTTTTTTTTTTTTTAACAAAAAACACAGATGAGGTACAGACGACAATGGACAATCATATAAAATGAAAAGTAAATAGAAGAAATTATATACAGTAAAAACGAAACAAAAAGACAGCTGCATTATAAAGCGATGTAAAATACTAAAAACTGGAACATGTCTGTGTTGGATTTCGCCATGAACTTAGCAGATGTTTAAAGTCACTTAGAGAGGTCAAGGTCGAGAGCTTCATATTCTTTTTGCAAGATATTCCAGGAAATAGGAGCAGAGTAGGAGAAGGCCCTTTTGTCTAGTTCAGTCCTCACTGAGGGAACACTGCAGGTAATAATGTCCTGAGAGCGCACGCTGTAGCTGCACTCACAAAGCGACATGTAGGAGGAGATGTATGAAGGCAACAGACCAAGAAGTGATTTAAAGATGAAAATGTACCAGTGTAAGAGTCTGAGTGAAGTTAATGATGACCAGGTAACCAGTGAATACAGGGTGCGATGGTGGGTACGGTAGTTACAGCCAGTTATGAGTCTTAGTGCACCGTGATAGACAGCATCCAACATCTGCAGGGTGCTTGCAGGAGCGTTCATGTAAATAAGGTCACGATATATGGCTGGATGAAAAGTAGCAGTTACAAGGTGTTTCTTAGCACAGAGTCAGGATCTACTTCTGAAAAAGAAACCCAATTTAAGTTTCAGCTTCTTTACCAAGTTTTCGACATGAGGCTTAAAAAAGAGAAGGAAGGACTGAAGGTACCGACTTCCTGTTTGAAAACAACATCCCTCTGGTTTTATCTGCATTTTGCACAAGTTTGAGACGGAACCAATCTGACTGGATGATGTCGAAAACAGATCGCAAAAGATGGAGAACCTTAGCAACTGTTCTAGCTCGACAATAAACAACCGTGTCATCAGCATAGAAATGTAAGGATGCATCAGGACTGATCTGACCTACATTACCTACGTAGATTGTAAAGAGGGTGGGTCCTAAGACTGAACCTTGTGGTACACCATTGTTACCAGTTAACTGGAAGAAGTACCATTCAGTCAGACATAAATTAAATCCCTCAAATATAACATTAGATTTATGAGATCTGTTCAAAGTCGTGACAAAGACGAAGTGTGTGCAGTAAAGTTCCTGCAGCAGCTGACCTTGACCCAACAGGGCCCGCCAATAAGCGGCTCCGCTGCTGTGCGGTAACAAATATATTTATAATCTGCCGTCTTGTAACGGCTAATTATTACCTGACGCTGTTTAGAGCTGCCAGATGACTAAAGCCAGCAGCTGAGCCTGTCGACTCGGACGGCTCTCTTCAGATGAGGCGTCTTTTAGCTTCGTGATTATAAGTTTTAAGTTGATTAAAGTTTAGGAAGCGGCTGAAAGCGTTGCTGCAACACACCGTGGGATTAAAGGACACAAGATTAGGAGCATGTTTTTGCCTCGCTGCAATATTTGTCTATTTTTTTGATAATTATTCTGCCAGTGGTTTGGAGTTTTCTATTAATCTTTAAAGTAAATATCTCAAGATAATGATGTCCCTATCACATTTTCAAAAATAACGAGACTGTCATTGTCATTTATTTAAAGAAAATAAGCTTTTTTCTTAAAAAAAAAAATGACAACGGGTGTAAAAATGAACCCAGTTTTATTGATTAGTCTAAACGAAGAGCTGATATTTAACACAAATCACGTGTTGACCCAGTTCCACTTTTCTTTACCGTAATTAAAAAATATAAACCATATTCTTCTAAGCATTTTTTTTTTGTTTATTATTTTGAGGAGGAGCAATTATTATAAAAAAAACATTAATTAAATATTGTATTTTAATAGAAGACACGACATTTGTAGAATGAGCACAGTTATATCCAAACAAGGTAAACAAGTTGTTTTAGTAAAAAAAAATCCAACTTATAAAAAAGCAACATTATATCAATAAGACAAGAAGTTGTTTTTCATAAAGAAAATAAGCATTTTTATCAACATAAAATAAATAGATTGTTTTTATTGTGTGAATGTTTATGACGCGTTCACACTACTGGGATCCATTTTTCTGCCGTACGTTTTCAGCATCTTTCTCGTTCCACAATCTTTGTGCTATTTCACCAAATCATAAATCAAAACGTTCAGCTCTTTCAGGACAATCCTGCTGTGACGTTTGGTATTGGTGCAACTTTAGCTTTTTGAAATATTTAGCCTTTTCAGTCATTTATTTTTTATTTTTTCCAGAAAATGAATTGAGTTAATTTTACATCCTTCAAATCTTTAGATCTGTTTACAATCTTTTACTGCTCCTTTCACATTTTGTTCTGGTTCAGCTTCTTTGTACAAATTTAAACATTTTTCAGCTACTTTCAGCTGTTTTGTGCTCCTTTCAGATTATTTCCTCTACATGTTTGTGTGTCTTCTAACTTCTTTCTGCTAATTTCAGTTTATGCTCCTTTCAGCTCATTTCTAAAGTTTCAGCTTTTTCTGCAATTTTAGCTACTATTTAGCTGTTTTTATGCTAATTTCACATTTTATGCACTCATTTCAACTTTTCTCCACTTCCTTTTGCTAATTTAAGCTTCTTTCTTCATTTTAGCTAATTTTAATCTGTTTTGTTGGGCAAACGGGACTTCCCCTACTCGGCTCCTGTTTCCTGGAATATCTTGCAAAAAGATCTGAAGCTCTCGACCTTGACCTCTCTAAGTGGCTTTAAACATCTGTTAAGTTCCTGGCAAGAACCAATGCAGACATGTTCCTGTTTTTAGTTTTCTACACCGCCTTATAAGCTAGCTGGGTTTTTTTTGTTTGTTTGTTTATGCTATCTTATTTTAATTTGTAAAAAAAAAAAAAATTCTGTATGCCTCTTTTATGATTGTCTATCGTTGTCGTTGTTGTCCACTGTTGTCATCATTCTTTGTTAAAATCAGGTCTCTCTTGTAAATGAGTCCGCGAGGCTCAACGGGATTAACCTGTCTAAATAAAGGTTGAATGAACAATTTCAGATTTTTCAGGTAATTTCCACTTTTTTCATTTCATTTCTGCTTCTTTCAGCCTAATTGGGCAAATGTTCTTTCTGCTTTCTTCTGCTAATATAAGTTTGTTCTACCTTTCCAGCTAGCCTTTTGGCATTTTATTAAGCTAATTTAAGCTGTTTTCAGATTAATTCACGTTTCTGGTAATTTCTGCTAATGTCAGTCTAATTAACTTCTTTATGCTAATTTAAGCTTCTTATGCTTCTTTCAGCTTTTTGCTGCTAGTTTAATCGTTTTGTGCTATTTCAGCTACTATGTAGCTGGTTTATGCTAATTTTAACTTTTTCAACTAATTCCATGTTTTGAGCTCATTTGAGCTCGTTTTGCTTCCTTCTGGTAATTTAACCTTCTTTCTGCCTTTTCAGCTACCTTTTAGCTATTTTCTGCCAATTTCAGCTTTTTAAAGCTAATTTCCTAAATTTTATGCTCATTTCTGCTTCTTTAAAACTAATTCAGCAAACGTGTTCTTTCTGCTTTCTTCTGCTAATGGTTTGTTCTTAAATTGCAGCCACATTTCAGCATGATTTTTAAGCTCATTTTAGCTGTTTTTCAGCAAGTTCTTTAATAAGCATGCACACTACATTTTTGCAGGAAATGCAATTTCTCTATAGTTTTATTTGAACATGATTTAGTTCTTTAAAAAATATATGTTATCCCCCAAAATGTGTTTTATTTCACAGAAATTTGTTTTTAGAGAAAATTAACATTAAGATGATAAAAAAAATAATATTTTCAGTGAAAATGAGCATTTTTTAAATAATTTGTTAATCAGTAATTAAAGTAAATGATACAATAGTTATTTTTAAGAAAATGTGCATCATTTAACAATGCCAATATTTTTATAGAGATTCTGAACCTGATTATTCAAATTTAATGCCATAGATTTTTTAATAGAACAAAATTTAGCTTATTGCTACATGATAAATCTTTTTTTTTTATAAGATAAAGAGTGGTCTATTGATATAAGATATAAATAAGGTACTGTATTCAGAAAAATGTACTTGTTCACTTGATTAAATCAACATTATTTTGGGATGAGATGATTTAAAAATAACCTTACCGTATTTTTCGCACTACAAGGCGCACCAGATTATGAGGCGCATTAAGGTACTTTAAAAAATAATGGTTATGTCAAGATAAGGAGCTATATCTTCAAAAACTTTTCTTTTTAAAAGGATCTCCGACTTGGTACACATGTTGGCCTTAATATGCTGTTTTCTGATTTTACAAACTTTTTCATTCAACCTTTATTTATACAGTTTAGTCTCATTGAGCCACGAGGACTCATTTACATGAGACCTGTTATACTGTACAAAGTACTGCACAATAAAAATACAATTAAAATAAAGTCGTGTATAAAACAATAAATCAAGTTACCGTTAAACAAGGTAAAATACTAAAAACAAGAACATATTTGCTTTGATGTTTCTATTGACTTGGTCAAATGTTTAAAACCCCCTAATGAAATTAAGGTGGACCGCTTCAGTTCCTGTTGCAAGGTGTTACTGGAGCAGAGCAGGAAAAGGCCTGCAGGCAATGATGGCCTGAGAGCGCACGCTGTAACTGCACTGACGACGTAACAAGTGGGAGGAGACGAAAGTTGTTTGACACGTGAAAACGCCCGATTACCTTAAAATTGTTGAGGTTATTTACATTTTTCACCTGAAGACGTCGCCATTATTTTACCTACGCAATGCATTCTGGGGCGATGACGTACAACGATTGCAGTGGAGGCTAAAACGTTGAAAGTGCGTGACAATAAAGTAATTTTTTTTGTGCAGTTATGCGCAATATATGCGTCGAAATGATTTAACCTGAGCAACTTGTGACGTTTGGTACGTTAGCTCTGGAGCTAAAGTGAAAGCTAATAGGCTAAAGCTGAGGTGTGGCCCTCACAAACCTCAGCGTGAACTCCCCCGATTGTTGCTAAACGTTGTCGTGTATTGCTCTGCGGTTAAGGTAGGACGCAGTTTTGCGGTACATCAGTTCGAACAAGTGGCAGATAACAGATGGATGGTGTAAAGTGACAGTTTTAATTCTTTATTTTTATATAATGTTTAGCTCGCTATTCTAATATGTTTGAGAATGTGTTTTGCTTATCGCGAACAGCTTGTGATCGAAAGCGGAGCTCTATGCAGCAGGAGCTCTCTCATAAGAAGCTCAAACACCAGCTTTTCTGCCCAACTCTTCTTTCTTCATTCGGTCTTTGTCATTTTCCGCTACAGGCTGAGTCGGTCCTGCATTATCTATCAACGCGCTCCGGTTCATATAAAAAGAGCTAAACGTTAAACAGTGTCCAAAATTAACGTTCAAGCTGGATGGAGCTCGCACTGGGATATTTTTACCGTCTTGTTTTTATAGCTGAAGCAAATTTCTGTCAAATAATGTTTTATGTTCCAACTAGTCGGAGAGAAACCGAGCCTAGTTAAATTGAGATTTTTAAAAAAGTTTCTATTTTTAGGAAACAAGACTTTTTTCAGGGCTATTCAACAAAACTGCTCAGGGGGCCACAGTTTCTGAAAGCCAGCAGCTCGGGGGCCAGAAATCCTGTGATTAAAGTCATTATGTAATTAAACCAAGTACAATAGTCCCTCGTTTATCGTGGGGGATCCATACCCTGAAGCCCCCAGTATACTCCCGCGTACGTCCGTTCAAGCGTACGTACGCGTGTACTGTACGCAGAGGGTTCAGACTTCATACTCGAGTGTCCACCCTGAGCAGCTGCAGAGCAGCTTCACAGACGAGGGGCGTTTACCTTCGGGACAAATTGAGTTCGCCGATTGGTCATTTGCTGACACGCCTACTGGACTGATTGACGGGTCGGGAAAAAAAAACAAGCGCTGGCAGTCGCAGCAGTGTTCTTTGTTTATATGTTGTTAATAAAAAGTTATTTAAAAAAACACACAAAAAAACAAACAGGGAGCGCCGGCCCTGCAGACCACACATCAGACCAGCCCACCAGGAAATCTCCAGACCCTCCCACAGCCATGCTGGACCTGAGTTTAATTCTCTCGTGACAAATTCCTTCATTTCTCACCATTTCAGTCATTGCATCAAAGGAGGAGGAAGAGATCTCTTGCCACTTGGCAAAAAAACAAAAGAAAAGGCCCGATATGGGATTAAGAAGGGGAATTTAATGCATTGGTGTCGCATACAAAACAGTCCATCGCTGGGCAATTTATTGTGCGACACCGCGTACGCGTTCATAAAAACTGAGCTTTGCACGGACATGCCCTTGGGGGTATGCTCGTACCTCCGCGTACGTACGTGCGTACCTCCACGTATGGACGTACACGGGAGTATACTGGGGGCTTGAAGCCCTGCGATAAGTGAAAAACCACGAAGTAGGAATAGTAGTAAGCAGTAGTTAATTTTAATAT
>NC_056520.1:16740196-16749804 GCF_014905685.2 Nematolebias whitei
ATTTTAAACCTATCCCACACTGTTGCAATATTCTAAACAATGTTTCTAAATTCTAAAGCTCTAACACAGAATGTCATGATTTCTCTCTGCCACCTGCCAGCTCTCTCGGCCACGCCCACTTCTCGATCAGCTGAAAGCTTCAGCTGTGGGCTGCACACAGGTGCTAAATCATTTAAAAATAATTTATTTTAAATTAGGCAGCACGGTGGCGCAACTGGTAGAGCTGCTGCCTCTCAGCAAGCAGGTCCCTGGTTCAAATCCTGGTCCGGGGGCCTTTCTGGGTGGAGTTTGCATGTTCTCTCCGTGCATGCGTGGGTTTTCTCCCGGTAGTCTGGTTTCTTCCCCCAGACCAAACACGTATGTTAGAATTGATTGGTAACTCTAAATTGTCCTTAGGTGAGAGAGAGAGAGAGAGAGAGAGTGAATGGTTGTTTGTCTCTATGTGGCCCTGTGATGAAGTTGCGACCCGTCCAGGGTGTACCCCGCTCCTCGCACAGTGATTACCGGACATGGGCACCAGCAACCCCCATGAGCCAAAATGGAAGAAGCGGGTAAAAGATAATGGACGGATGAATGGATATTTTATATTAAAAAAAATCCATGCCGATCGTGCGGCTCATCCATCAATCAGCCAATTGTGTCATGTCCATTCTTACTTTGAAAAACCGCGATAGAGCGAGTTCACGAAAAACGAACCGCGAAACAGCGAGACTACTGTATTTCAATGATCTGTTACTTTGAATCAGAAATGCAATAAACAAAATCCAGAACTCCCTCCAAATATATATTTTTTTATCCATTGGTGTGCCGGACTGAAGTTACTCGCTGGCCGGAAGTGGTCCGCGGACCGCCAGTTGAGTAGCTCTGATTTATTTGCTGTAAAAAGCTGAATTTATTTAACAAATTATTCTAAATAATGAGACCTGTATCTTCTCTCAACTAAAACAATACCTTTTGAAGTTGATTATTTAACCAGCTATTTGTTAGGCTTCAGGGGTCATTTTGACCCTAATGTAGCAGGAGGGTTAAACAAAACATGTTTTCTGAGCTGGAAAAAGAAGTCATGATCAAACTTATCACATCTGAACTGAACTCGCTGTAACTTCTCCAACATATCTTTGGATTTTAAAAGCTCTTGTTTTCAATGTTCTTAACTTGGCTGCTTTGTTGTCAAAATAAAAAAGTTGGATCAAGCTGCTTTAAGGCATCAAAATGGCTGAATTTCTTGTTTTATATGTGGGATAGCTGCTGATTTCAGCTCCAGCTGACCTGCAGCTGTGGAACGTCTGACGTGTGTTGACTTTATTACACGTTAGAGTTCTGGCTGTATAGATTGAACCGGCAGGGGCTCTAATCATCGCTGGATGCTGCTGGTTTAGAGGCCAGCGGAGGTTTGAGAGATGAGGGATTCAATCGCCAGCTGTCCCTCCAATCCCCCAGAGGAGAAGAGGTTACATAAAAAGCCTTAATCCGGGTTTAAGACCAGAGCCAGTAGGTGCAGGTCCACTCCAGGGGGAGGAGGGGGAACCAAAAACAAACCTACAAAAATCAAAGATTGACGCTCCTCTTTAAAATCTAATCTTTGAGCTGATGTTTGTCATTAGTTTTCAAACGCTGAGCATCCTGAAGCCCGGTCTCGAGTTGGGTGGATGCAAACGGTTCTGCTGGACCGGGCCAGCGTTAAGAGCTGCGTTTCAGGAGTGCGCTGCTGAGCTTCAACAAAACGAGGTCAAGAATGTGAATCATCAGAGCCGAGGGGGCCAAAGATGCTCCGGCTCTTCAAATTTAGCCTCGTTTCTTGCGCTTCTTCCCAAAATAAATCGAGAGGACAGGAAGCCCTGCTGTGTGCGTTCCGATCCGGTGATGTTGCCGCCGTCTGTGCGGCTCGGGCGGGAAGTTGGGAAAGCGGGAGTGCAGAGAAGGATGGCAGGGAATTTTTCCTGACATCTGATGGAGAAAGTGGGTCACGCTCGGCGCTGCTAGCCTCCTCCTCCACGGCAGCTATTGAATTAATCACGCTTTACGCTCGGCTGGACAATGCTGGGCACAAAATGGCTCCCCCTCTCCCCCCTCCTTCCATCTCGGTCACAGAAAAGACTTGAGCCTCGCTCTTGAAGAACTTGGATCTAGGATCGTCCTTCTCTTGGTGTTGACAACAATTTGGTGCTCGTGCTGTGTGCAGAATCATTGTGGTGGAAAATCTGAGGCTGTGCTCTGGTTCTGTGTGAAACTTTATCTTTAACGTCGTTCTTTATGAAGCTGGGAAGTTTTAAAAATATGCCAAGATCCTCACAATTTGGTGACAAAAAACAGCCTAGCGTCCCAAAATTAAAAAGATCTCATGTGGTCTGTTCACACTCGGTCTATTTTTTGGGGATGACTCTCAGCTACTACCACTTTTAATTTCAGCTCAATACAACAACAACTGACAATGTTTTAGCCATTTGTGTTCATAGTGGTTTACCATTGTGGCAGCCATCTTGAATCAAGTTCCCGCCAAAAGTTGCAGATGTACGGTCAATAATAACTTTCTAAGAGTTTTGTTAAAATTGGTTTTAAAATTTTGCTAATAGACAGATGATTTACAAACTGTTGCTGTTTCATATTTACCAAAGCTGGAGTTTTTAGTTCATGTTTTGCTTGATTTGTTTTCCCCACAATGTCAAACATAAAAATCCTAAAGAATCAGGAGAAACACGAAGTTTCACCAAAGAGTGTAAACAATGAGGGTTGAATGACTGAATTATTTACTGGATTGTTACAAATGAATTATGAAGAACATAAGTTAAAATCAAGCAAAACATCCTGAAAGATAAACTTAGCTAAAAGATGAAATTAACAAACTTAAAGCTTAGGCTTAAATAAATAAAATTATAAATAAAACTTGGTTAATGCTAAAGCTAGCAAAACTGTAGAGAAAAGCTAAAATTAAAAGTATAGCTGAAATGTAAAATGAACAATGCCAATGCTAAAAGCAAAACTGGTTGTGAAGAGTTTAAGTTGGCAAATCCATAGCAAAAAGCTAAAATAAAAAATGCTAAATGCAGAAATTAGCTGCCTTGAGCTGAATCTAGCTAACGGTTGAATTAAGCAACACCGTAGCTAAAAGCTAAAAGAATTGAAAACTGTAGTTAGAGGCTAAAATGAACTAAACCACAGGTAAAAGCTAAAATTAGCATCATCTTTAGTACAAGCTACAAGTAAAATAAAACATGGCCAGAACTTAAAATTGGCTAAACCATAGCTAATAGCAAAAAATAGGTAAACTACTAACTAAAAGCTACGATTTTTAAAAGTTAGCAATTAATTAAAAGCTAAAGAAGCTGAAAAAGACAAAATAGAGCAAGAAAAGAATTGAAGAAACTAAAAGGTCATGGATTTTAGTTGGGATAATATTTAATAAAGATTTGTAAAACATTAAAAAGCACTTAGACAGAGCTCACTAATTTTTTATGGGCCGAATGTGTAAAAGTATAAATAGCAAACAACTATGCTACAGAAGAAGCTATTAACAGGAACATGTTTGTGTGAAAACCGACTCGACATTCACATGATTAATTATACATTTATTTATGTTGTTTAAAGAACAATCGATGCTGCGAATCAGACAGAGAAACAAAACACATCTAAAAACCTGAAAAGGAAATCATTAAATGGATGTTTGGTTTAATCCAGGCGAAAGCCTCCGTCATCTGCTGCGTCCTAATCCACACGTCTACAGATGCAGTAAATCATCCTGATACGACATTCATTTGAAATACAAGCTGCAGCTCCACAGCAGGACTCGGGATTGGAAAAAATACAAATGCACCACGCCAGCTTTGGTTTTATTCTCCTAAACGTTGGCGTTAAATCTGAAAATAAACTCTGACAATAGTGTGGAGGTTTATGAAGCATTCACATTAGTGTGATCCATTTTTCGTCTGTACGTTTTCCGGCGCGGTTTTGGTCCCACATTTTTCAAGCTATTTTAACAAATCATAAATCAAAACGTTCCGCTCCTTCAGGACAACCCTGCTATGAATTTTGGTATTGGTGCAACTTTAGCTTTTTGCGATATTTAGCATTTTCTGCCCTTTATTTCATCACAGAAAATGAATTGAGCTCATTTTCAATCCTTCACATCTTTAGATCTGTTTACAGCCTTTTACAGCTCCTTTCACATTTTGTTCTGGTTCAGCTTCTTTGTGCAAATTAAAAAAAAAAAATTAAGCTTTTTTCAGCTAATTTCAGCTGTTTTACAGCTGTATTGTACTCCTTTCAGATATTTTTCTGCAACATTTTTGTGCTTCTAATTTATTTCTGCTAATTTCAGCTTGTTGTGCCCTTTTCAGTTTATTTATGCAAATTTAAACTTTTTTTTTACTATTTCAGCTACATAGCTGTTTTGTGCTCATTTAAGCTTTTTTTTTTTTTGGCTAATTACACATTTTTTGCAGTCATTAAAATAAATTCAGCCTAATTCAGCAAAAATGTGCTCTCTCCATTCTGGTAATTTCAGCGTCTTTCTGTGTTTTAAGTTACTTTTCAGCAGTTTTTTGCTGTATTTGGCTTTTTTCAGACAATTTCCACTTTTTTATGCTCTGGTTCTTTCAGCCTAATTAACTTCTTTCTGTCAGTTTCATCTTTTTTTTTTTTTTTTTTTTTTTTTTTGCTATTTCAGCTACTTTTTGGCTCTTTTTGTGCTAAATCTAGCTTTTCAACAAATTCCATGTTTTTTTTTTTCAAAATCTCATTTTAACTCCTTCCACTTACTTCTGGTAGTTTAAGCTTCTTTCTGCCTTTTCAGCTATTTTTTTTTTTTTTTTGCTAATTTCAGCTTTTTCAGCTGATTTTCTAATTTGATGCTAATTTCTGCTTATTTAAACCTAATTCGGCAAATATGTGTTGTTTCTGTTTTCTTCTAACTTAGGCTTGTTCTTCTATTTCAGCTACATTTCATCAAAAGCTTTTAGCTAAATTCATCTGTTTTTCAGCAAGTTCTTCAGTAATAAGTATTCACACTGCATTTTCACAGGAAATGCAATTTATCTGGTTAAGGTTTAACATATTTATAAACAGCCATAATGAAATTGTTAGCAAAATACCTCATGAACCATGGAATAGATTTTACCAAAATTCTAAGAATTATTACACCAAAGTCCATGCTCAATAATCCAGGTATATAATCCAACATTTTTCAGTCGGGTCATCTGGACAGTTTATTTACTTATTTTTGTGCTGAAACGTTTCACCTTCGCCAATTCTAAGAAGAATTGGACGCTTATCTACAACTGATTATGTTTTAAAATTAGCTGAAATCAAGATGGCAGCCACAGCTAATCGACTGTAGGAAACATCAAAATGGTTCTAAAATGGCTGATTTACAGAAACGAAGCTAAGATGTGGTGTGGTAGTACCTGAGCCTGATCCCCAACACATATTTATTCATAACTGGCTGTGATTATCGTACCCATCACTGCACCCTGTATTCACTGGTTAACTGGACATCATTAACTTCACGTAGACTCTCACTGGTACATTTTCATCTTTAAATCACTTCTTGGTCTGCTGCCTTCATGCATCTCCTCCTACATGTCTCTGCGTGAGTGCAGTTACAGCGTGTGCTCTCAGGACATTATTACCTGCAGTGTTCCCTCAGTGAGGACTGAACTAGACAAAAGGGCCTTCTCCTACTCCGCTCCTGTTTCCTGGAATATCTTACAAAAAGATCTGAAGATCTCAACCTTGACCTCTCTAAGTGGCTTCAAACATCTGTTAAGTTCCTGGCAAGAACCACTGCAGACACGTTCCTGTTTTTAGTTTTCTACATTGCTTTAAAACCTAGCCGTTTTTGTTTTATTTTGTTTTTCATACCATTTTCTTTTGTTATTCTCAATTTGTACACATCTTTTATGATTTGTTGTTGTTTTTGTTGTCCACTGTTGTCATCACTCTGTTAAAGTCAGGTCTGTCTTATAAATGAGTCCCCGAGGCTCAATGGGATTAACCTGTATAAATAAAGGTTGAATGAAAAAAATACTCTGAGCACAGACGATCTTCAAGATTTGTCCAAAAAGGCTTTAAATTTGTCAGCGGGTGATATGTATTTCTTCAAGGAGTGAATCAATGGGTTTGCCCTTTTCTTCGTCCTTGACAAACCAGAAATATTGTTGGCATAAAGAAAATACACTGTTGCGTTTTTTTTGTTTGTTTTTTAAATGCAAATAGGTGAAAGAAAATGTAAGGGGTAATTGAGCAGTTTTTAGGCCAAGTTGTTCTATATTAGGGTTTTGGTGAAGGAATGTTTTTGAGCTGCTGTTTCAAACCTGCCAGATGTGCTCAGCTGCACATCAGCTATTTTTTAAGCTAAAGAAAGCATGACGTAGATACACCAGCCCGTGAGCAATGTGCTGGGGGTGTTTGTTCTTCAATTAGGGCCGAACAAAAGAGAAATTAGTGTGCATATAGGGCACTGAGGGGAGGGGAGTGTGTGTGTTTGTGTGTGTGTGGGGGGGGGGGGGGGCACAGAAGGTGACCTCCATGTTGGACAATAAAGGAGCTTCTCACTTCTAAAAAAAAAGGTGAAGTTTGGAGGTGAAGAAAGGAGTTTGTCTCCTGGAATATGAGCAACTCCTGTCTCGTCTAGCTATTGTTGTATGGGTGGGGGGGGCATCATCCGCCCAATCGGCCTTCCACTGCGCCGCTATGACAGTCGTCTGAAGAGCTGTCGGCCCACATCAGCAGCTCGGCTTCCTGACGGCTCAGACTGAATCACAATCAAAGCCGAGCCTCGGCCGCAACCGCGCCGATCCGAGAGTTCGCCCCCACACGGAACCAACCTCGCAGCCCGGAAAACGCTAACGGCGTCCAGCGTTCACGCAACGCACCATGTTGTGAATGCGGCTCCAAGTCGGCCATTTTAGATTTGCCACAATCTGTAATGCGAGATCACTGCTTGTCATAAAGTCACGACGGAGCTCCCCCCCCCCACCGAGCGGCCATATGCGAAAACTCAAGACCCCCGTTTTTTTTTTCCTTTTTTTTGGGGGGGAGCGTTTTTTGTATGTTTTGTTACCTCACTAATCTAAACGCGAAACAAACTGTATGCTTCTCATCCAAACAAAGGAGCGATTCATCAGCGAAACTGATTTAGCGTTTGGTGGCCGTCAACGGCGTGTGACGATAATTGGGATAATGATCATAGTATCATTCCACTGATGGTCACATTAAAAAAAAAACTGCTCCACTGCTGATAATTCCTAAACAATAAGATCGATCATGCTTAAAATAAAGAAGATGATCTCCTAAAGAAATAAGAGCAAAATCGACTGGCTGTAAAAATTAATAATAATCGAATTAACAAGAGCTGCTAAAAAAAAAACGCACACGCACAAATTAAACAAGTTGATAAGTTGCACCGTACCAGTCCCGGTTAAGTTACCAAACTGATTAATTATTAATAGAATCCAAGTTTTCTGTCGTTTCAAACCACTAAAAGTCCACAAATCAGGATTCTTTCTTTTATAATTAAAATAGTAGAATAAAAATTAAAAAAAAAATCGTAAGAGTTTACCTTTATGTCGTGAAGGAACTGACGACCACTTTCGCTGTCGGAAGATTAAAAATCGCAAATGATTCTTCCTTTCGCTCCAATCGGGGAATGGGGGGGGGGGGGAATGAACTCCGTCGCCCTATTGGTCGGCGGCGCCGAGTCACGTGAGCGACCGAAGAGGCGCGTGACGGAACGCAGTTTATGTCGCTAATGTTTGGGGTTATTTGTAAATAAGCTGTACTACGATGGGGGGGTTGGGTGACCCTCTTTGGCTCCCCTTTATTGCCTCATCTGCAGTGAAAGGAGGGCATGCCCAGTGATGCACATGGGCATTGTGGGGGCATGTCTGATGGGGGGGTACGTCTGAATCAGAACTGTAGCCTCGGGGGCGTTAAGCGAGCGGAGACCGGGTCTCCTGAAATACACAGAACTGTGTCGCTGTGATCGACACAGACACCCCCCCACCCCCACCCCCACCCCGGATCTGATGGACCAGGGTTTGGTTTTATTTTGGAAAAACATTTCCATACGGTGACATTTATGCTCCTAATCTGCTCCTCTCTGAGTACATGTGCAGATTACAGAGCTTCCATCCAGATTTGTCCAATCCAGCACAAATCCAGCCCTCACGTCAGACGGGCAGTTGTGCCGGAGCTTAATCTGGAGTTATTATGGGTTGGACGGCAGAACATTTCAGAGTAAGGCAGCTTGGATTAGGGGCAACACAGTCTATAAAGAACGGGTTTCAGCTCATTGTTCGTTTCCATTTAGCACAGATGCTCCTGTATCACATAAAAAGCCTCCATTGTGGTTTTAGTTTGTACTGGTCAGAAGTTTCCGCTCGTCACCGGCTGTTTTGAGCTTTTAATGTTTTTGTTTTTTAACCGTATTTTCTCCAGGTTGGACAATTTGGCCTGAGACTTTCTCTTCTTTTGCTTCTGTTGACTTTATTTCACTGATCCAACAAAGTTCAGTCAGGTCATCTGGACGTTTTTTTTATTTTATTTTTTGTTAAGATGTTTCATCCTTCATCCAAATGACTTCATCAGTCCGAGGAGCACAACAAAACTCAGTCCCACCAGCAGTGCACACACATAGTGGGCCAACCAGTTTGCTGGTGATAAGATGGTTTCTGGGGCCCTCTTCTCTACCCCGTCGACTCCTCTGAGACAGCCATAGCCAAAGTGGTTCAAAACATCAAAGTTCATGCGCAATAATCCAGGTAAAAAAGCACGAACTTGGATGTTTTGAACCACTTTGGCTATGGCTGCCTCAGAGGAGTCGACGGGGAGAGGACGGGCCCCAGGAACCATCTTATCCCCATCAAACTGGTTGGTCCACTATGTGAGTGTGCTGCTTGTAGGACTGAGTTTCTTTGTGGCTCCTCGGCCTGATGAATTCCTTTGGATGAAGGACAAAACATTTCAACAAAAAAAAAAAAAAGAAACCGTCTAGATGACCTGACTGAACTTTGCTGAATTCTTTACCTGGATTATTGATCATGAACTTTGATCTTTTTACTGATCTTTGTGTTATTTGAACTGTTTAAACGGTTTATGTTCTTTTACATTTTAAATGCTCTTTGATTTGATGTTTTCAGCTCTTGGTTTCAGCTGTGGTTGTTTTAACAGCTTTATGAGTAAAGTAGTATTCCGACTTGTCTTTTAGCAAGTCACACTCGGACCATGGGCATTTTGTCTCCATCAACAAGCTTCTGGCAGAATCTGGGACGATAGTTGACCCAACTTTTAATCATAGATCACATGTTCTCGAGCGGGCTTAGGTCGAGCCTTCGGGAAGGTCATTCCAGAAGCTCAGTGTTAACGGATTTATCCAATCAAGAACCAGTTCTGATGTGTTTGGGATCAATGTCCTGTTGGACTTGACTGCGTTGAATGCTCAGTCTTCTAACCCTAACCCCACAATAAGATACCATTCTAACCCCCTGATCCTAGACCCTTAACCTAACCAAGGACCCCCTGTCCCAAATCAAACCCCCGATCCTTGACCCTAAACCTAACCCCTGGTCCTTGACCCTAAACCTAACCCAGGACCCCTTTCCCTAAACCTAACC
>NC_056520.1:16749814-16765268 GCF_014905685.2 Nematolebias whitei
CCTTTCCCTAAACCTAACCCCCGATCCTTGACCCTAAACCTAACCCAACCCTGAACCTAACCCAGGACCCCCTGTCCCAAACCTAACCCAATGACCCTTGACCCTAAACTTAACCCACACTGCTAAACCTAACCCAGATCCCTAATCCTAAACCTAACCCACTGACCTTTGACCATAAACCAAACCTTGACCCTAACCGCACCCTTTAACCCTAAGCTTAACCTCAACTGCCAAGCTTATCACGGACATCTGACCGTAAGCCTAACCCTCTGAACTTTGACCCTAAGTTTGACTGCCAACACTGCATAAAACCCCTGACCTTGACCTTTGACCCTGGAGAGTACTTAAAAAGCACAACCTGAACACCAAACTGCTGCTGACCTTCTACCGCTCGTCCATCGAGAGCCTGCTGACATACTGTATCTCAGTATGGTACGGCAGCTGCACCCTGGCTGACAGGGAGAGGCTTCAGAGAGTAGTCAAGACAGCACAAAAGATAATTGGCTGCCCTCTCCCCTCCCTGATGGACATTTACACATCACGCAGCCTCAACTGAGCAGAAAGCATAACCAAGGACTGCTCACACCCGGGTTTTGAACAGTCTGACTTGTAGGGAAACGCTACAGGTGCATCAGAACAAGAACAAACAGATTAAAGAACAGTTTTGTTCCCGAAAGCCATCACCACACTGAACTCACACATGCACTGATTTAATAATCTAACCTCCCAAACCCCTGGACTTCTATTGTGCAATACCACTGACATTTCATACTCTCAATCACCTTAACTACCCTCACTAATATCCATAATGTGCAATATAATTGTGAAATACTTGTATTTTTTACTTTCATAGTGCTATTATATCTATATTGTTACATTTTTTATTGTTTTTGTTAAGCATGTTTTTGCACTGAAAAAAGCAGTGGCTCTTAATTTCATTGTATTTACGTACAATGACAATAAAGGCATTCTGATTCTGACTTGGACCCTGACATGAATGGGCCATCGCCTTACATAATACTCTCCCTCCTCGAAGCACTCGGAGTGAAGTCACAGCTAGAGGCCTGGGTGGGGTGATACGGATCATGCATGTGCAGCCGGCACAATGATGGACTGTGCACAAATTCTGTCACCTTTGGCGACAGAAGTCTAATTGTTCTAATCTTAATCCCACTTTATGATGCCACCACCACTGTGCTTGAAAATTAGTACAGTGGTGTCAGGTCTGAACGCCTCACCTTGACTCTTAAAACATCCTTCTTGTCTTTGTGTCCAAACAATTCAGTCCTCCAACCATCAAACGTTTCTCTAGAAGACACTAGACAGCTGCAGGTTTTGGTCCAGCTTGAAGGTTTTAGGGCTCTTGTCTTGGTCCTCTCAGCCCAAGCTGGTCTCCCTGTGGACAGGGACGCTGGTGATCCAGGAGTTTTAAATTCATGTCAACCTGAGCCTTGGTGGTTTCTGAGTTGTTCCCATAGTTTCAACTTGTATGTATAACTTTGCGTCTCAGAGAAAATTAATTCTATATTCAAAGCTGTGCATAAAATGTGACGTGTTAATTTAAAAATACAAGTGAATGAACATAATTTTAACTATTGTTACATTATGATCTTTTGATATTTGAGTTTTGTGTTATAGAATTGTGCCGCTCAAGGTGGCTGCATGTTGGAGAAGCTCTGTTACTTTAATTCTGGGATGTTGCTTTTGAAAACTTTCATTTCTCTTTTTTTCTGGATGTAAATTGCTTTTTTTTGGACATTTATTTCCTCTGATATCAGATGATGTGCAGCTGGAAGGATTTTTGCAGAAACCTATATACTTTTGGACATTTGTTATGATGCGTAACCATGGCAACAAGATGTCTTTTTTTACAACCCGGAGCAGCGGATTAACATCTCTAAAGCTCAAATAATATCTCAACTACAGCCCCAAATCACAAATGAGTTAAAAGGGAGGTGCCGTGGATGCATCCCCGTCTACCTTGGCGGAGGTGCTTGAGTACCTGACCACCGAGATCCTGGAGCTGGTGGGAAACACAGCTCATGACTACAAGACCAGGATCATCCCGTGACACCTGCTGCTGGCTGGCCACAATGACGGGAAGCTCAACAAGCTGCTGAAAGGAGAGACCATCGCTCAGGGAGGAGTTCTGCCCAAGATTCAGTTGGTCCTGCTGCCCAAGAAGACAGAAAAACCCACCAAGTCCAAGTAGACAGATCAACATCTGCAATTTCTTCAGATCTGCTCTTAGACAGACAAGAGATCCTTCCTGCCCACAGCAGAAAATCTCTTTAATGAAACCAGGATTTTGAGCTACAACATTTAATTTCGCTTTGGGATTAATAAAGTATTTTTGAATTGAACTGAATTTTAATTGAATTGAATTTGAATTGTGTAAACATTTGTTTCAGATTTGAATTCACTGAATGATTAGTCTTTCGGGTGATTGTTTGAATGAGTTAATTTTAATATAGTAAGTTTTGTTTCAGTTAAATTGATTTGGAATTGTGGAACAATTTAATTTTGGTTTTATTCAGCTCAGCAGGAAACTTCCACATAAGTAATTTATTTTAATTTTTTTTAACTCGAACATTCTTAACATCACCACCATTATGTGACCTGTGCTGGCAAAAACAAGTCGCAACGAGGACTTTTTCATTTATGAATTTTGTATTATATATATTTTTTTTCATCTCAAAAGCTTCAAAATTGTCCCAAGTTTGTTTAAATTTGATGATGTATCATGTGGCAACCAGCTAGTTTTGTTTACAAGGTTTAAAAACTCAATTTTTTCTTGATTTGAAGTGATATAGAGAATTTAAGACATGTATTTAAAAAGGGAAACTCCCAAACTTGTCAATGAGGCCAAATATTATATGAAGGGATTTCCTGACTCTGGCAGCTATTGAGGAAGTGTGTATATGCATGCACCATGCATTTTCTCATATTCATAACCTTTAGACTCATGGTATGTTATGACTTTCATTGGTGTCTGTAGCAGCTGGCCAGATGTGCTTATTGGCCATGGGTGTCATGAAAGACGCTTTTTAAATAAAATGATTATTATTATTATACATAGAGCAATTCTTGTAAAAAAAAAAAAACATTCAACTTGTATATTAGGGTTAAATAACAGTTAAAACATTGAGTGGATGGAAACTTCAGTACATGCAGAATCAAATATTTCTTCTATCAAAAAAAGATGGTTTACTACAAAGGGGTCCAATACGGTTTGAATTTGTAAGCCTATAATTGTACACAATGGTGATCAAGCCTGTACCTGTCCACCCGACTGTAAAACAGCCCATGGGATGAACCACAAATAGAGCATTAAATGTGTTCCAGATTGAATCAGAAAAGAAAATAAGAGTGCATGGAGCTTTGATGCTCTATTTTCCAACAAGGCTTTTGGCTCTTTGTCAAAAATCCCAGGGAGTTCTTTTGATTCTGGTTCTCTTTCTCCTTTCCATTTATCGAAACGTCTGCATTTTGTTTCTCAGCTTAGGGTATTACAAAGTGTTATTTTGAGCTGTAGTTGAGTTGGCACCCTTGAAAACCTCTTCAGGATTTTCTTTCATGTTTTGACATATTGTCCAAAGACGACAAAGCTTGTTAAATAATAAGCTCATGTCATTATGTAAGCCAAACTACTCATCGGTTGGTACCAGGATGGCAGGTTGTGCGCACGCTGAGGGAATAACCTCCACCCACCCAGTTCCATTTGTGGCCTCCAGCAAGGTGATGAACCCCGGCTGGCCACTTTCACCACCAACTCCACATATTTACACACAATTCCCATCAGGGTACGAGGACCTAATGAAAGCAGAAGGGCGTGAAGGAGAGTGGGAGGGAGATCGCATTGATGGCCGATTGCTGATTGTTGATGAGTCCAAAATAATGGTGACAAACTTGGAATGAATCTGGTGGACTAGACGTTCAAAGAGATATGCCTTTGAACTGCAACATTCCTATTATTTATTATATTATTATTATGTGCTGAGCATTAATTACAATTAAGTACAAGATCTTTCTGTTAAACTTTACCATTAACTTTTGGAGTCGACATTTCTTCAAAACCACTTGGAAAAATCATTAGCTGTGGATCTATGACTGAGTAGCATTTAAAAATAACCCAATTCAAGATGGCTGCCACAAATGAAGGACCTTTGAAAATGCAAAAAAAAAAAAAAGAGCCCATTTTCAAATAAGCTTAAATTTCTTTTAGTGGTAGGTGATGGTCATCCGTTACCAAAGTGCTTCACAAAAACATAAATAAGAGTAAATTAATGGAAAAAAATAAAATTACCGATAATGATAGTACTGAAAACTTAAAAGCATTAAAGAAAAAACATAAAAAAACAGAACAAAAAATACTAAATCCACTCACACTGTGTGAAATGCCAGAGAAAACAGATGAGTTTTTAGCAGAAATTTGAGTTCAGGAAGAGAAGTGGCCTGCCTAATGTTGGGGGCAGATTGTTCCAAAGTTTGGGGCCCATGACTGGAAAAGCCCGATCTCCTCTGAGCATCTTGTTTTTGGAACAGCCAAAAGCAGCTGATTGGATGATCTCAGGGCTCGAGAGGGAACATATGGTCCCAGTAGCTCAGAGAAAAGGGGGTACAAGGCCATTTATGCACTTAAATGTTAGCAGGAGAATTTTAAAATCAATTCAGGTATGTACATGGAGCCACTGAAGGGAGGACAAAAGGGTGTAATATGATTAAACCTACGAGTTCCGGTTAATAGCTGAGCTGCAGCATTCTGGACAAGCTGGAGACACCAAATGGAGGCCTGGATGACCCCAGCCTAGAGTGCGTTACAGTAGTCCAGGCAGGTATTGATAAAGGTAAGGACTAGTTTTTCAAGGTCAGGTCTGGACAACACTGGCTTAAGTTTAGCTACCTGCCTTAAGTGGAAGAAGCTTTTCTTCAGAACAGAGTTAATCTTTTCATTAAACTTAGTGAGAGACGGGCAAGGCTCTAGAGTAGAGCTGCTGCTTCTCCATGTCGAGAGGAGCCAGGTGAGGTGGCTCGGGCATCTAGTTAGGATGCCTCCTGGACGTCCCGGTGTGAGGTATTCCGGACATGTCACACCAGGAGGAGGCCCAGGAGAAGACCCAGGACATGCAGGAGGGACTATGTTTCTCAGTTGGCCTGGGAATACCTTAGGATTCCCCCGGAGGAGCTGGCCCAAGTGGCTGGGGAGATGGAAGTCTGGGCCTCCCTGCTTAGGCTGCTACCCCCGCGACCCGACCCCGGATATGCAGAAGAAAACGGATGGATGGAATGGAACTTGGTGAGTCTAAAACCAGACTGCTTAAGATATGGCTGAAGGGAGTCCAGGTTTATAGGATCAGAGATGGCGGTTGAGCTAGGGCTAAACACAATTACTTCAGTCTTCTGATCATTAAAACTTTTTTTTTAAATTGAAGCCATCTATGCCTTAATGTCATCCAGACATTTTAACAGAGTGAATGGAGCAACAGCTAGTTGGTTTTAAGGGCAGATAAATCAGACGGACAATAATCTGCGTAGCAATGAAATGAAAGACCATGCTTTCTCAGGATAGAACCCAGAAGGAGTAGATAGAGTTAAATACAGAAGGGGTCCAAGAATCGAGCCCTGTGGGACTCTGCAGGAAAGAGGCATTGAAGCAGATTTTTTTTTTTTTTCCATTTAACCTTAATTTACACAGGTAGTCTCATTGAGCCACGAGAACTCATTTTCAAGAGAGACCTGTTTAGGGAGCAGATGGGGGTTAAGGGCCTTGCTCATGGGCCCAGAGTGGGGCGAATGAGGGTGGGGGCAAGTGTGGGTACTTCACCTACCCCACCCACATTTTTGATGTTGTCGGTACCGGAGCGTGAACCGGCGATCTTCCGATCACAGGCCCACCTTCTAACCTCTGCGCCACCACTCCCCCAACATTAACACAGAAACTCCTGTCACTCCGGAACCATTCTAAAGCTGCACCTATAATCTCAACCCAGTGTTCCAACTGCGATATAAGGATACTGTATATTATCAGATATGAAATAAGGATAACATAAACAACAGTTATATATCTACACAAGATGACCTTAGCTCCAACTTTTTCTTTAAAGCTCCACACCGCTTGATTTCCTGTTCTAGATAGTCTACTTCTGTAGCTCATTTACAGTATAACTAATTTTCCGGTAGATATTTGGTAATGAATGGTGCATTTTCAGTGGGTATTTTCATCATAGAATATTCACAGATACAAAAATGTTTGATCAAAGACATTGAAAAATTTATATTTTGACAGCTATTATGTCTTTTAAAATAAAAAACAGAACAAATGATATGACGTAAACGAGGAGACTTAACAGGTCATATTGATTGTATGCTGCTACTGTTCTCTGTTATCCATGTTAGATTTCCATTAGTTAGCAGCATCATGTACTCACTGATTATCAGAGCAAGAAGATAATCTATCAACAATTATCATATAAATCATGTAAGTTGTAAAATTGTATTTTCTTGCAGTAGTTTCACTGCATGGATCGCAGAAAATCTGTACTTGTAAATACTTATTCATACTCGCAAAATGAAAATTTAGGGTCATCCCGGTTTTGATGTATTTAAGACATGCTTGTAGTCTAAGTAAGTGATTTGATTAATTGGTTTTCATGGAGAAATATAATGTGTATCATCAGCATAATGAAAATGTATCCCTTGCAGTTTAATAAGTTTACCTAATGGAAGCATATACAAGTTAAAAAGTATTGGTCCAAGCTCTGAACCCTGAGGAACTCCATGATTAACTCTCGTGTATGAAGATTCATTATTTACATTTACAAATTGGACTATATCAGATAGATGTGATTTAAACCAATTTAGAGCAATAATAATGATGACTCTGTTATAACCACATGGAATTTTAGCTCAGTATTGGTCAAAATGAGTTATAATTGTTTCTGTGTTAACTAAGCTTTATTAGCTGTGGTGACAGTCTTTATTTAAGTTGACTCTAAAGTTAGCTGTAGATGTGCATCCATTCATTTCTAAATTGAAAGACTGGATTTGACAAAACTTTAGATTTTTTTTGTGTGTGTATGCAAAAAAACCATTGTAGACACATTTTTGGTCCAATCTTAGTCACATATTAAGTTCATAATGGTAAAATAATTGTACATATATTATGAAATAGAATAATTTAAACAGATTTTTTAAAATAATAATGATAAAACTAAAAGAAATATACAGGCCATGTTAAGCATTTTCTTTTACATTTGCCCTGATAACTCAAACTAGGGCACTCTTGTGTCTTGGGAACAATAAAAACCATCCTAAGTGTCTGACCTGCACTAAAAGCCTTTTCTCTATCACTCTAAAACAGCTGCACACAAAAACCTCTGTGTCCCTAATGGAAAATATCGCCCGACACTGTGCTTATGTGGTCAATGCAGTCAGTAATGGGAACATGTTGTCTCCTGGCAAAAACCAATGATGAATAGACTTCTGGTTGGTGGCCATGATAGCCTCACACTGTTTTTTTTGTTTGCACTCAAAAGGAAAGAGACCGCAACAAATGGATGTTCAAAACCAGATTTATCTTTCACGAAAGGTAGTTTGTTGTTGGTGATTTACTTCTTAATTAAACAACGGGCTCAAGATTTTATAGAGTCCTTGAGTCTAGAAACTTTGTTCACTCTGAAAACTTGCTTTATGGTTGTCATGCTGTTTTTAGCTTCTATTTTAGCGACTTTTAATGGATCGTTTGTTACTTTCAGCATCTAGCTATCATTTAGATATCTTTAGCTAACTTATATTTTTGGGTAGTATTTTTCTACTTTTAACTTTTAATCAGCCTTTGCCAATTTCACCTTCTAGCTTTTATTATTTTATATTGCCTTGTGCTACTTCTAGCTAGCTTTGACACTATTGGCTATGAGCTAACATTTTCTACTTTTAGTTTTAAGCTGGTGATCTGCTTCTTTTATTTGGGTTTTTGCTTTTTTGCTTTTAAACTTTAGGGTTTGAAGAGGAAATTTGAATCTTAGCTTTGTGTGAATGAGTTTGGATGTTTGTCACTCTGCTTTGTCGAAGCTCCAAAATTCATGTTTGAAACCCGTGTCTTTGTGTAAAAAGTTGTTTTTCCCTGTGAAAAGAAGCTGAGAACTTGTTTAATGATTTTTTTATTAAAAGCTTTGTGTGCCAAATGCTATGCTAAAGAGCTCAAACCACACCTAGGTCCGCTATTTTGAGAACCAAAAAAAGGAAGGCGAGACAGCCCATGTCACGTCAAGGGACCTCCCTCCCATTGTACTTAAAGAGACACGCTGCTTGCTCCCTCACTATCCATCCTTTGGTTCAGTCTTATACTGCCATCCGGTGGCCAAAAAAAGGTACTACTCTCAAAACAAATTAAGCAACATTTCTTCTTAAATTTTACAATAATTACTAATTATTGTCAAATTTCACACAATATTATCGTTTATCGCAATAATTTCTGAGACAATTAATCACCCAGCAAAATTTGTTATTGTGACCAGTCTACCCTCAACCAACCCCAAAAAAATGCTAAAGTTCTTTGAAATTTACTGATATTGAGCTGAAATTTGACAGGGCAGTAGTAGCTGAGAGTCATTTCCCACAAATACTTTTCATTCATTCATTCAACCTTTATTTACTGAGATGACATCTCACAGCACTGCATGAGGTTTTACATGATTTCAAGGTTTGGCCAAAATGGCTGCCATTTTCTTAACATGTTGTTAGATAATCTTAGTTTAAAATTCTAGCATGAAAGCTGAAGAGTGAAATTCATGTCTTCAGTGAATGCCAGACCTTCAATCACATTGATTTTTTAAAATAATATTTGATGCGTTGAAACCAAAGCGAAGCGCCAGCTTTCCAGTTGTTTATCAGTAATGTTCATCTGACGAGTCACCTGAAGGCAGACTGAGGCTGAATCTTTTCTCACGCTGATGACTCTGACCTACATCTTACCTCGTTTGGCCTCATAAGATCATCTTTGTGTTTTTCTGGGGGGCCTCAAACCAAAGATTATCTTTGTGCCATCGAGTCTCGGCAAACACGACGAAAATCTATTTCAATCATCTCATCGACACGTGGGCTCACATGGAACAATCAGGAAGGGATTTAGACTCGGACTGTCTGATGAGAGCTGCGATGTGGGGCACAAACAGCTGTGTGATCATCTGAAGAGGAGGAGGATGATCAACCATGTCCTGAACCACGGCGATACGAGTCAGGGATTACATTCGGTGACTTACGGAAGCAGAAGAATGGACACCTGGGGACTCATTATGGATAAATCGATGGAACCGATACATTTATGAGGGAAAGAAGGGGTAGAAACATGTATTCACGAGTGAACAAATAAATAGTTAAATGGTTAGAGAGTGGATTTAGGGCTGGTGCGTTGCAGAGGCAGAGCAAAGCATTTTCTCAGTCCGTCCAAAGGGAGAGCGGTGATCAAAATTGGACCTGACCATCCCAAAGGCTTAAGATGAGGCACACACATTTGGAAGAACATCACAAAACCTCAGGACAGTTTCTGATGACAGCGATGTTCTAGCCCCCCACCCCCACCCCCCCAACAAAAATAAAGAAAATAAAACTCAAGACAACGCTCGAGGGCTTCGAATGGAGTCAACTGAGAAAGTCAGAGTGGATTTATGAGACGAGAGGATGTAGATTCGTTCTTTAGACAGAAAATTAATCTAGGAAAAACATATCAGGGAGGTTTTGGATAACTGCAAAAAAATGTAGCGCACTGAAACCTTATTCAGGTCTTTCAACCTTTATTTATACAGGTTAATCCCATTGAGCCTTGGGGACTCTTTTACAAGAGAGACCTGAGACCTGTTTGGGAGGGAAGCTAAAGCAAAAGAGCTTGTAAAGAAGATGCTGCTGAAGACGGTGTGAGAGTGAGATTATCCACAGTGACATAACTTTTCTACTGCCATAGTTGGAAGGCCAATCAGTGAGGAAGAAGCCATTACTTTGAAAGCAACATAAAACACGGATTACAAATGCACACAGGGACAAAGACCTTAATTGTTGGAAACGTAACTAAAACTGAGCTGTTTGATTGAAATGACCATTACATTTGGACGAAAAATGGGAGAGGCACCATCGTTCCAACTGAAGTGCAGGGATGGCAGCATTATGGTGTGGTGTTCTGCTGCAGGAGAGACTGACACACTCCACAGGTAGATGGCATAATGAGGAAATATTGAAGCAACGGCTCAAGACATTAGCGAAGAAGTTAAAGCTTGGACACGAATGACTCGAGCATACAGCCAAGTTGGTTACAAAGTGGCTTAAGGACAACTAAGTCAATGTTTTGGAGTGACCATCACAAAGCCCTGATCATAATCCCTACCTCACTGAACAACTATCGGCCAATCTCTAAACTCTGCATTTTAGCCAAGGTTCTTAAAAAAACTCAAACTCTCAAATCAAAAAGTATTTGGACTCATTTAACATCTTACCTCTCCATCAATCTGGTTTCAGGAAACAGCACAATGACTGCTTCACTGAAGGTTTTTAATTGTCGTTGAAGCATTGGATGCTAAGGATTATTGTGCTGCACTTTACCGAGACCTGTCTAAAGCTTTTGACACTGAATCATGACTTGTGTCATAAGCTCTCAGAAATGGGTTTCTCAGAACACACCATTGGTTGGTTCTCTAATTATCTTTCAGATCAGAGGCAATGTGTTCAACATAATGGTACTTTTTCCAGTTATTTATCAATTAACAATGGTGTACCACAAGGCACAGTCTTAGGACCCACCCTCTTCACAATTTACATAGGTAATGTAGGTCAGAGCATCCCTGATGCATCTTTACATTTTTATGCTGATGATACAGTTGTTGTCGAGCTAAAACAGTTGCTAAGGTTTGTAATCTGCCTTTGACATCATCTAATCTGATTTGTTCCATCTCAAACTTGTCCTAGATGCAGACAAAACCAAAGGGATGTTGTTTTCAAACAGGAAGTTGGTCCCAGCAGTTTATCCCTTGATTTTATCTTCGAATGGTGCTGCTATTGAGTTTGTCGATTCCCACAAATATTTGGGTATCTTGGGCGATTCACATCTCTCTTTTAAGCTCCATGTGGAAAACTTGGTAAAGAAACTGAAAGTTAAACTGGGTTTCTTTTTCAGAAACAGATCCTGTCTAACTCTGAATGCTAGGAAACACCTGTGACTTTCCTTCCCTCCATTGATTACGTTGACATTATTTACATGAACGCTCCTACAAGCACCCTGCAGATGTTGGATGCTGCCTATCATGGTGCACTAAGATTCATAACTGGCTGTGATTATTGTACCCACCATTGCACCCTGTATTCACTGATTAACTGGTCATCATTAAAGCAGAACTGGTTTGTTCCACTTTGGAGTAAGCTGTTGGGGGAAGAATCAGTTTTGTTGTGCGTTTCCTTGACTGATGAAGCCTTCCGGACCGAAGGTGAAACGTTTCAGCACAAAAAAAAAAAAGAAACTGTCCAGATGACCTGACTGAAAAATGTTGGATTGTATACCTGGATTATTGAGCATGGACTTTGTTGTGGTCATCATTAACTTCACAGACTCTCTCACTGGTACATTTTCATCTTTAAATCACATCTTGGTCTGTTGCCTTCATACATCTCCTCCTACATGTCTCTGCGTGAGTGCAGCTACAGCGTGCGCTCTCAGGACATTATTACCTGCAGTGTTCCCTCAGTGAGGACTGAACTTGGCAAAAGGACCTTCTCCTACTTCGCTCCTGTTTCCTGGAATATCTTGCAAAAAGATAAGAAGATCTCAACCTTGACCTCTCTAAGTGGCTTCAAACATCTAAGTTCATGGCAAAAACCAACACAAATATTTTCCTGTTCTTAGTATTCTACATCGCTTTGCAATCTAGTTATTTTTGTTTCTTTTTTTCAATACCATTTTCTTTCATTTATTCTTCTCAATTTGTATGCTTTCTTTTATGATTGTCTACTGTTATCATTCTTTGTTAAAAGTAGGTCTCTTGTAAATGAGTCCCTGAGGCTCAATGAGACTAACTTATATAAATAAAGGCTGAATGAATAATCTTATAGAAAATTAAGCTCCTTTCCCATGGACTCAACTTGGCTGTGCTTGGTTTGACCTGGCATGGGTTCAGATACTTTCTATTGGATGTTTCTATCTGCTTCCAGCTTGGTTCTTAAAACCTACTTGTCTGAGGTTTCAGGCAAGCCACAGTGCACTGATGTTTTCATGTCGGTAGACTAAATGGTAAATGGACTGTACTTAAATAGTGTCTTTCTATCTTATTTCAAGATACTCAAAGTGCTTTACACTACAGTCTTTGTCCTCATTTACCCATTCATACAGCTCTCTACTAGATCTCTACAAAGCTAATTGAACAAATCATTCTAAAGAGACGAATCAAAGCTTTATCACATTCATACACTGGTGGGACACACATCAGAGGCAATGAGGGGTTCAGTGTCTTGCCCAGGGACACATCAGCATGTGACTGCTGGTGGATTCGAACCCCGAACTCTCGCATTGGAGGACGACTGCTCTAACCACTCAGCCACAGCTGCCCAGAGGCCATTGATTGGCTAGGGAGTCACATCACTGGATGAGTCATGCAGGGGTGGCTTCTGGACCACCACTTTCATCTGCCATTTTCTACAGTCACACTGACTTGGTTTTATCTAATAATTTCTGTAACATAAGCAACTTGGTGCAGTTGGTAAAGTTGCTGCCTCTCAGTCAAAAGGTTGCTGGATCAACTCTCGACCCAAGGACCATTCTGGGTGCAGTTTGCATGTTCTTTCCATGCATGCAAGTACTCCGGTTTCCTTCGACTGACTAAAAACATGCATATTAGGCTGATTGGTAACTCTAAATTGTCTCTAGGTGTGAGTAACAGTGTGAATGTTTGTCTCTGTGTCCCTGTGATGGACTTGAGACCTGTTCAGGGTGTCCCCAGCTCTCACACAGTGACTGCTGGACATGGGCACCAATGTTCCCCGTGACCCGAAAAGGAAAAAGCGGATAAAGATGATGGATGTAGGATGGTAAGCTTTGAAGGCCTTCTCTGGCTTACTTTTAATGTCTCGATATCTTGGTGTCCCCCATTGCTGCTTGATACGCCTCTGAAGTCCAACAGTGGGGGACATCGATATCTTAAATGACCTCAATGTCTCCCATTGTTGGACTTCAGAGGCGTATCGAGCAGCCATGCTATGATGATCCCGCCCACATCGATGTAGTGCTCAGTTGTATTGAAACTCAAGAGACTGTGTAGAATCGAATCAGGGCGCTGTGGGTTGCGCTACACTCGACAACCGAAAAACGTCTTTTGTGGGTGGGGCTAAAAAGGTGGCCTATAAACATAACTGAGTTTCACAAGTTCTGTCAGGGGAAATGGAACAAAATTACAGCAATCTACTGTGAGATACCTGCAGGAAATCAAAATATTACCAGATCAGACAGTACTGCCAAACATTAAGAACACTGATAAAAACTTGAAGATTTTTGAAGAAAATATTTAAAATTTGAGCTTTTAGCAATTTAGATATAATGTTAGGAATCTTTACTGACCTCAAACAGGAAAGGTTTAGTCTGCTCTTATGTCAGACAGTAAGACAAAATCAAACAGTTGTCTCTTTTCATACAGTGTATGTCTGGTGTCGACAGTGTTTTCCCTCCGAGTTTAAAGATAAATGAATCTTTCTCTCTCTCTCTCTCCTGCAGGCAAAAAAAAGCTCCTTTCAAGATGACGGATAAAGAGCCGATACATCTCTTCGCCCTTGTTGCCAGGCAACGCTGTGACTGAAGATCACGTCAATCAAACACGACGACTGTGAGTACTTCTGGATTTTATAACGCTGAAGTTTGAAGGGCTTAATGATCACACACACACACATGCATACACACACACACGCTCTGATCTGGTTGCCTCGTAGCTGAAGCTGCCACCACAGCAGAACCCGTTGTTTTGACGAAGGACACACGTTCCCCCGGGGTGTTGGCGAGACCGAAGCCTCGATGCCCTGAAAACACTCGGCGTCTCTGTCTGCACGCAGCTGTGCGGAAAAAAAAAAAAATCTTGTTTTCTAGTCTTTCTGAGGGCCAAATGAAGGGAAAGACCCAAGACGTGGGGACATTGGGACGTGGGGACGGACTGTCTTGTTTCCAGGCTGGAGCACGGTCCAGCAGATTTAAGGATTTTCATCAAGCTGTGTGCAACCAACACAGTGAGGGAAAATCTAGGATTTAGGTGTTAAACCCAGATTAAAACTAGAGTCTTCTCATATCGTTGCAGTTCAGAAGGGTTCCGTCATTTGGATCATTCTGGTCACATTCATGGGTTGAGGTGCGAAACAGAACGTCGTAGGAAAATAAAACTTTGATTTTTCTATTTTGGTTATTGCTCAAAATAAAATGAGAATTTAACAAATGCATCGAACTGAGATGAAAATAAAGGATGAGCATCCATTCATGTATTCATCCATCCAGTCGTTCATCTATCAATGATTTGTTCATTTGTTTTTCATCCATTCATCATTTCGTTCATATATCTGTTTGTTCATCCATTCATTTGTTCATCCTCACATCTGTCTATTTATGTAATTGTCTGTCTATTTTTTTCATCCATCCGTTTGATAATCCATCCTTCCATTCATCAGTCTGTTCATTCAGTTGTTCATCTGCCCTAATTTGTTCATCTATCTCCTCGTTCGTTCATCCTTTTGTCCCTTCATCTGTGCATTCAGTAGTTATCCATCCATCCATCCATCCATCCATCCATCCATCCATCCATCCATCTATCATTCATTCATTTATCCATTCGTACATTTTTCTATAATTTATCCATTTGATCATCCATCCCTTTGTATATACATGTATTCATTCATTCATTTATCCATATATCATCATATATTCATTTATCCATCCATCATTCATCATCCATTCATTTATCCATCCATCATTCATCATCCATTCATTTATCCATCCATCATACATTCATTTATCCATTTGTACATTTTTCTATAATTTATCTATTTGATCTTCCATCCCTTTGTATATACATGAATTCATTCATTTATCCATCCATCGATCCATTAATCTCATTCATTTATCCATCCATCCATCCATCCGACCATCCATCCATCCATCCATCCATCCATCATACATTCATTTATCCATCCATCCATCCATCATTCATTTATCCATCCATCCATCCATCCATCCATCCGACCATCCATCCATCCATCCATCCATTCATTTATCCATCCATCCATCCATCATCATCCATCCATCGATCCATTAATCTCATTCATCCATCCGACCATCCATCCATCCATCATACATTCATTTATCCATCCATCCATCCATCCATCCATCCATCCATCCATCCATCCATCCATCCATCCATTAATCTCATTCATTTATCCATCCATCCAT
>NC_056520.1:16765368-16775902 GCF_014905685.2 Nematolebias whitei
ATCCATCCATCCATCCATCCATCCATCCATCCATCCATCCTTCCATCTATCATTCATTTATCCATTCGTACATTTTTCTATAATTTATCTATTTGATCATCCATCCCTTTGTATATACACAAATTCATTTATTTATCCATTCATCCATTCATTCATCATCCATTCATTTATCCATCCATCCATCATCATCCATCCATCGATCCATTAATCTCATTCATTTATCCATCCATCCATCCGACCATCCATCCATCCATCCATCCGACCATCCATCCATCCAACCGTCCTACAGACTGAGAGGCAGTGGGTAACATCCATTTCAAGTTTCCATCCAAACACCTGAAGCATCCTTTAGCTGCAGCTCAGCAATGCTGACAAGGTGAATATTTTTGTTGTTAGTGAAAAAAAAATCTTTTTTCTTTTTTTTTTTTGGTGGTTTGAAAGTTTAACATGAATAACGTGAGGACAAAGTGTCGTCTGAACCTGACATTTCTGAGCAGAGTTCTGTGTAAGGAGAAGCTGAGACAGTCCAGAACTTCCTACCTCCCCGCACATCTGGCTCCCTCCATCGTTAGAAAACAGGAATTTCACTCCACCCTCCAGTTAAGATCCAGAGGTTTGGATGTGGTTGTGTTGGCTGCATGAATGGGACAAATACAAGAAAAATAACGCTAATTTTTTGTATTAAAACCCCAGCAGGAGGCCTATGTCTGTTAGCAAAATATCTCGTGAACAGCTGGATGGACTTTGATGAAACTTTCAGGAAGAATTCGTTGGATGTACGACTACAACTGATTAACTTTTGAAGTCAGCTCGGTTCAATATGGCTGCCACAGCTAATCAGCCTTAGCCAACACAAAGATGGTTATAACGCAGCCTGTTTTTAAGATGATGAGCTGAGATTTGGTGTGGTAGTAGCTGAGAGTCATCCACAACACATACTATAAACTTCAACGTGCACATGTAGCTTCAGTATTTTGTGCAATGCTTTCCACTCGTGTCTTTAAGGCAGCTTTGGATTGGCAGACTTGGTGATAGTTTCCATGTGGGATGTCCTTCCTCTTGTAACCACAGACCACAGCTCTCTGTGGAGCAGAGAGCTTCCATATTGGGTGCCCAGGGGAGCAGATGGTGGGGGTTAAGAGCCTTGCTCAAGGGCCCAGAGTGGAGGCAGGTGTGGGTGCTTCACCTTTCCCACCCACATTTTGATGTTGTCGGTCCAGGAAATCGAGAAGGTGACGTTCTGATCACAGGCCCACCTTCTCTAACCTCTGCACCACCACTCCCAAAAAACCCTAAACACAATAATCACGAGTGGATAAGTCACAGCAAACCTGTTCTTGTTTTAACTTACTTTTATTTTGAAATGTTTTTCAGCTACAAAAACGTTTTAATGTGAAGGTGGAATGTGAGGGTCATCCTCCTCTGGTCCTGGTGGTCAGCTCGTTCTTATCTAACCTGCAGGCTGGTGGCACCATCTGCTGGGCACAGCAAGTTTTTGAGTTTATATACAGTACAGTATACATATAGTGTATACAGTGTGTGTGTGTGTGTGTATATATATATATATAATATATATATTTATAATATTTTGGTGTGATGATTAGCTAAATACATATACAATATATATATATATATATATATATATATAGAGAGAGAGAGAGAGAGAGAGAGAGAGAGAGAGAGAGAGAGAGAGAGAGACAGAGAGAGACAGAGAGAGACAGAGAGAGAGAGAGAGAGAGAGAGAGACAGAGAGAGAGAGAGACAGAGAGAGAGAGAGACAGAGAGAGAGAGAGACAGAGAGACAGACAGACCCCGGATTCCAAAAAAGTTGGGACACTAAACAAATTGTGAATTAAAACTGAATGCAATGATGTGGAGATGGCAAATGTCAATATTTTATTCGTAATATAACATAGATGACAGATCAAAAGTTTAGTCTGAGTAAATGTAACATTTTAAAGGAAAAATGTTGATTCAAAATTTCACAGTGTCAACAAATCACAAAAAGATCTGAGGCACATGCGCAGTCATGTTCTGACGGGACATTGAAGGGGTGGAGTCGTGCATTCCGCTGCGCATGCGCAATCATGTACGGTCGAGATTTCTCGAAGTTTGGTCCAGTTCTGCCAGAAGGAAAATAAAAGTCTTCATCATCATCAGGTTCTGATCTGCTGACAGCGTCAAGATGAGCGCGGTGATGTGCGCAGAGGATGTGCGCAGACCTTTCGACGACCTCCGGCTTTTTCCGGCTCCACGGTCCAGAGGTGTCTTCAGTCCACTCAGCCTGTCCCCGCCGCCTGGCTGCCGTACCGAACAAAGCTGTCTGCTGGGAAAAAATATGCCTGGTGTGCATGCGGTCACAGCAAGAAACAGCCTTTCTGTGACGGAGCTCACGTGGCCAAAGCCCCGGGCATTTCGCCGGTCCGTTTCACGCCCGAAAAAGACAAGACGGTCCTGCTCTGTGCCTGCAAACAGACCCGAAACAGCCCGTACTGCGACGGCACGCACCTGAAGGTCATCTACAGGGACGTGGTGAAGTCCATCAGAGGTCTGTTTAAATGAGCTCATCGTGGCACCGTCAAGCTGAGGAAATCAGTTAATCTTCTGCTGTTTGTTGACCATCGCTTTTGTTTCACACGTTGTAACAAATATTCTTGTATACATCCATTAAATGCCTTAAAGACTTAAAAAAAAAAAAATTCACAAAAAAGTTGGGACAAGTAGCAATAAGTGGCTGGAAAAAGGAAATTGAGCATATAACGAACATGTGGAAGACCAATTAACACTAATTAGGTCAATTGACAACATGATTGGGTATAAAAAGAGCTTCTCAGAGTGTCAGTGTCTCTCAGAAGCCAAGATGGTAAGAGGATCACTAATTCCACCATTGTTGCACAGAAAGATAGTGCAGCAATACCAGAATGGTGTTACCCAGCATAAAATAGCAAAGACTTTTAAGTTATCATCATCAACCGTACATAACATCATCAAAAGATTCAGAGAATCTGGAACAATCGCTGTGCGTAAGGGTCAAGGCCGTAAAACTCTACTGGATGCTCGTGATCTCCGTGCCCTTAAACGTCACTGCACCTCAAACAGGAATGCCACTGTCAAGGAAATAACAGAATGGGCTCAGGAATACTTCCAGAAAGCATTGTCAGTGAACACAATCCACTGTGCCATCCGCCGTTGCCAGCTGAAACTCTACAGTGCAAAGAGGAAGCCATTTCTAAGCAAGCTCCACAACCTCAGATGTTTGCACTGGGCCAGGGGTCATTTAAAATGGAGTGTGGCAAAATGGAAGACTGTTCTGTGGTCAGATGAGTCACGATTTGAAGTTCTTTATGGAACACTGGGACACCATGTCATCCGGACCAGAGAGGACAAGGATAGTCCAAGTTGTTATCAACGCTTCGTTCAGAAGCCTGCATCACTGATGGTATGGGGTTGCATGAGCGCTTGTGGCATGGGCAGCTTGCATGTCTGGAAAGGCACCATTAATGCAGAGAACTATGTTCAGGTTCTAGAACAACATATGCTCCCATCTAGACGTCATCTCTTTCAGGGAAGACCCTGCATTTTTCAACACGATAATGCCAGACCACATTCTGCAGCAATCACATCATGGCTACGTAGGAGAAGGATCCGGGTACTGAAATGGCCAGCCTGCAGTCCAGATCTTTCACCTTTAGAGAACATTTGGCGCATCATAAAGAGGAAGGTGCGACAAAGAAGGCCCAAGACGATTGAACAGTTAGAGGCCTGTATTAGACATGAATGGGAGAGCATTCCTATTTCTAAACTTGAGAAACTGGTCTCCTCTGTCCCCAGACGTCTGTTGAGTGTTGTAAGAAGAAGGGGGGATGCCACACAGTGGTACAAATGGACTTGTCCCAACTATTTTGGGATTTGTTGACGCCATGAAATTTGGAAACAACAGATTTTTCCCTTAAAATGATACATTCTCTCAGTTTAAACTTTTGATCTGTGATTTGTGTTCTATTCTGAAGAAAATATTAGATGTTGGCACCTCCACATCATTGCATTTAGTTTTTAATCACAATTTCTTTAGTGTCCCAACTTTTTTGGAATCTGGTTTGTGTATTATATCTTAATTCTGTCACTGAATAAATTGTTTGGCCTGTGTCTGCTTACTTGTTTATTTGTATATTTGTTTATTTAAGGATCCCTGTTAGTCTCTATCGGAGTAGAAACTATCCTTCCTGGGGTCCACACCACAGACTTTGCAATTAAATCATGCTTTGACAAACATAAAACTTATTTGTCTGTTAGCAAAATTTCTTATGAACCACTGAACAGATTTTAATGAAACTCACAGAAGGAAGTTATTCCATGTACGTCTACAACTGATTGAGTTTTGAAGTCAATCCACTGTAAGCTAAGCTTTGGTGTGGTAGTAGCTGAGAATAATCCTAACCCACTGAGAGCTAAGCCAGTGTGTTTGTACCGTCATGACTCCATTCTTGCTCATCATAGATTGCAGTGTAAATGTAAAAGTCAGCTGGTGATGGGCATTCCTCAAGGCAATGTCAGGCCCTTGATTTTATAGAAATTAATTTAACAAATTGATCAATAATCTGAATGTATAAAGTCCTTATAAGTAAAATAAAACTCCATGTTTTAAACAGTTATATTTGGTGAATAAAATGCAGATGAAAGTTTTAATTCCACATTAAGAAAAATAAATATTCCCCTGTAGATCTGAGGCCTGCGTGAAAATCAAAAGCAGCCAAAATAAAATGTCTTCATGAAAGTTTGAGTTTGGAGCTCGACTGGGAACAAACCTGAGGAAACATGAAGCTTAATCTGAGCTTCCAAAATGAAAAAAGAAAGCGTTTTTAATCCTTTAGCTCTGTTCCTTCAGCTCTGGGGCGTCTCATTTTTTGCTGCTTTTCACAGCAGACATCTGCAGGTCCGAGCTAAACTTTGGCTGTTACAGCAAAGCAGGAAGGGAAAAAAACGTGTAGTGGTTTTAATGAAAAGTTACACGGGGAAATCTTGTGGATCTCTACTGAATGTGTTAAATTTTATAGTGAATTTTACATAAATTCTGACAAGGAGATTAATAAAGATTTAAAAATGAGTGGAAAATTACGTCGAGGTGAAGAGTCTGAAGTTTATTGTGTGAATGTTTATGAAGCATTCACACTATTGTGATCCATTTTTTTCCCGTACATTTTTCAACATATTTCTTGTTCTAGATTTTTTTTTTTTTTTGCTATTTCAAACAAATCGTATCAAAACATTCAGCTCTTTCTGGACAATCCTGCTGTGACTTTTGTTATTGGTGCAAGTTTAGCTTTTTGAAATATTTAGCCTTTTCTGACATTTTTTTTTTCCTCCATAGGAAATGAATCAATCTCATTTTACATCCTTTAAATTTTAAAATCTGTTCACATCCTTTTACTGCTCCTTTGACATTTTATTCTGCTTCAGCTCCTTGTACAAATTAAACTTTTACTTCTACTTTCAGCAAATTTCAGCAGTTTTTTCAGCTTTTTTTTTCACCCTTTCAGATTCTCTCGAACTACATTTTTGTGCTTTTTCCAACTTCTTTCTGCTTATTTGAGCTTATTATCCTCCTTTCAGCTTATTTATGCAATTTTCAACCTTTTCTGCTATTTCAGCTACTATTCAGCCATTTTATACTAATTTTACTTTTTTCAGCTAATTCCACATTTTTTGCACACATTTCAACTTTTTTCAGCCTAGTTCAGCAACAATGTGCTCTCTCCACTTCCTTCTGGTAATTTAAGCTTCTTTCTACTTTTTAGCTGTTTTTGTTGATAATTTCCACGTTTTTGTGCTCATTTCTGCTTCATTTAGCAAACATGCTCCTTCTGCTTTCTTCTGCAAATTTAAGCTTGTTTTACTTTATCTATGACTTTTTGTAGCATTTTTTAGCTAATTTCCGATAAATTCAAGTTTTTCATGGTAATCTCTGCTGCTTTCAGCCTAATTCACTTCTTTATGCTAATTTCAGCTTATGCTCCTTTCAGCTTTTTCCTGCTAGTTTAAGCTTTTTCTGCTCTTTCAGCTGCTGTTTAGATCTTTTGATAACTAATTTTAACTTTTCCAGCTAAAAAAAAATTCATTTCAGCTCTTTCCGCTTCCTTCTGGTAGTTTCCGCTTCTTTTTGTATTTTCAGCTACTTTTCAGCTTTTTTTGTGTGGCTAATTTCTGCTTTTTTTTTTTTAGCTAATTTTCAAATGTTTGTGCTCAATTCTGCTTATTTAAAACTAATTCAGCAAATATCTGTTCTTTCTGCTTTCTTATGCTAATTTGAGCTTGTTCTTCCATTTCAGCTTCATTTCAGCATGTTTTTAGCTAATTCCAGCTGTCTTTCAGCAAGTTCTTCAGCAATAAGCATTCACTGCATCTTTGCAGGAAATGCAATTCCTCTAGTTTAGTTTGTTTTACTGTTATTTAGCTGAAACATTGAAAAGAAGTGGCTCCTGGTGAAAGCAGGTTTGTTGACGTTCTGTGTCTGCAGAGAAATCTCCATAAAGTGAACATCTGGAGTCTGCAGCTGCAGCTGAAAACGTCTCCATGGATCAGAACGCTCCTTCTCAGATGGACTACTTAAAGCCTGCAGCGTGTTCTGGAGCTTCTGCTTTTATTTTCCCTGCAGGTAGCTCCAAACATCCGCCGCGGGGAGGCGACCTGGAGGCGTCGTGAGCAGATGTTTCCAACACAACCAAACAGCACAGCTGTAAAACCTCTGCTGTAGACCCCCCCCCCCCCCCCCCTGAAAAAAAGCTGTGATTCATCAGAATACATGAAGAGCTGCAGACAGGCTGCCTCCTGCGTCATTAAAGTTCCAGTTTGTGTCAAAATGCAGAAAAACCTTTCAGATGAAATAAAAGAGTCTTTGAGTTTCATGATGAAGGTGATGCTGAGACATGTTCAAACATCAGGATCAAAATAAAAACCTCAGTTTTGAGGTTTAATTCTAATGTTTTTCTGTGATTGTTAAATTCAGCACTTTCAGCTGATGGCTCCTGTTATTTTATTTTTATTTTTGACCTTTGATATATATTTTTTTTTAATATTTCCCTTATTTAAAATACAATTCTCCCATAGAAATACAGTTATTCCTTTTAAAATATGAAGTCTACTTCAGCACATTTGCTATGTGGTTGTCGTCTTAAGCTACGTTTAGCGTCCGTTGACTAGTATTAGCTTTCATTTAACCTGTTGCTATATTTAGCTTCTTGCAAGCGTTTTAATACTTTAATGTACTATGTGCTCTTTAAAAACGGCTTCTTTTGCCACATTTATCTTTTGCTACTGTGCTGAACTTTACTTAGACCTGTCTAACGTGGTTGATACTGTAGATCATGACATCTTATGCCATAAGCTCTCAGATATTGGCTTCTCAGATCACACTGTTGGCTGGTTCTCAAAACTATCTCTCAAGTCGGAGGGAATGTGTTCGACATAACGGTACTTCATCTAGCGACCTAACGGTTACCAACGGCATGCCGCAAGGCTCAGTTTTAGGTCCCACTCTTTTTACAATTTATATAAATAATGTAGGTCTAAACATTCCTAACGCTTCCTTGCATCTCTATGCCAATGGCACTGCTGAGCTAACACAGTTGCCAAGGTTTTCCAGCTTCTACAGTCTACATTTGACATCATTCAGTCAGACTTATTCCATCTCAAGCTGGTGCTAAATGCTGATAAAACCAAAAGGATGTTGTTTTCAAACAGAAAATCGGTGCCAGCAACTCTTCCTCATATCTCATCCATGCATAGTGTTCCTAATGAGTTTGTAGATTCTAACAAATACTTGGGATTTTGGTCGATGCACATCTCTTTTAAACCACATGTCAAAAACTTGATAAAGAAACTGAAATTAAAACTGGGTTTCTTTTTTTTTTTCGGAAATAAATCTTGCTTAACTCAGAATGCCAGAAAACGCCTTGTAACTGTTATTTTCCTTCTGACCATTGACTATGGTGACATTATTTACATGAATGCCCCTGCCAGCTGCTTGCAGATGTTGGATGCTGTCTACCATGGTACTCTATGATTCATAACTGGCTGTAACTACTGCACCCATCACTGTACCCTGTATTCACTGGTCAGTTGGTCATCATTAACGTCTCGTAGATTCTCACACTGGTACATTATTTTTCTATAAATCCCGTCTTGGTCTACTGCCTTTGGACATCATTACCTGCAGCGTTCCCTCAATGCGGACTGAACTTAGCAAAAAGGCCTTTTCCTACTCAGCTCCTGCAACCTGGAACACCTTGCAACAGGACCAGAAGTTGTCCACCTTAATTTATTTAGGGGATTTTAAATATTTGATAATGTCAATAGAAAAATCAAAGGAAATATGTTCTTGTTTTTAGTATTTCACCCTGTTTTACAGCACCCTGATTTATTGTTTTATACACTGCTCTTACTTTAACTGCTTTTTTACTATAGTTTATTGTTGTCATTGTCTACAGTACTGTTATTGTTGTCTGTACTTAATATGTTCTGTGGAACAGGTCTCTCTTGAAAATGAGTCCTCGTGACTCAATGAGGCTAGCCTGTATAAATACAGGTTGAATGAAAAAAGCTATAGTTCCATAACTTTTACTTTTAACCTGAAGTTATTGTTCTGCTCCTTTTTGATACCCGTCTCCTACTTCTATAGCTTTAAGCTATATTGTAATTTTAGCTTTTAGCTGTTGTTTTGCTAATTTTGTCTTTAAACCACAGTTTTGCTAGTCTTGTATTATAGCTTCGGCTCTGCTCTTTTTATCTACCATTCTTCTACTTTAAGAGCCGTCTTTTTGTTACATTAAAGCTACCATTCTGTAAATTTTAGCTACTATTCTGCTAATTTTAGCTTTTAGCTAAAGCTGTGCTACTTTCAGCTTTTAGCTATGATTTTACACATTTTACGTTTTAGATCATGTCGTGCTAAATACAACTTTTTAAGCAAAGGTTCTGCTAACTTTAGCTTTTAAAAGCTGTCTCGTTTTAGATTTGTACTACTTGTTCAGACTTGACCGAAAACTTTTTCCAGTTTTAGCAGTCGTTCATCTCTCAATATTTACACTAAACCTTTGTTTAAAACAAAATTTCTTCAGTTAAAACATTGTTTTCTTCATTATCTGGTCTAAACTCATCTAACAAAAATCTGGGATTTTATCCAAAGGCAGCAGAGCTCTACAGTTACAATTTGTTTGTTTCTGAAGGAACTGGTGTCTAAACACAGTCATGGAGAAAAAGAAGGTCCACTCTCCGACTCTAGAGTTCATCAGGACTTCATAAAACTGATCAGCTCTTCAGCAGCTTCTAAAATGATTCAGATCTAACTTCAAGTCAACAACAGCAAAGCAGATTGTATTGTATCAGTTGTAGGACCACCTCTAGAAAAGCTCTGGAACATACAGGTGTTAAACAATGCCAGGAAGGAAAGACATCAGCAATGATCTCTAAAGCAACTGCTGCTGCCCTTCGATCTGCTGAGGGTCAAAGGTCATTTCCAGATTATTTATAGTCCCATCATTCTAAAGAGAGAGAGAGAGGGTACTCACAAGTGGAAACTATTTTAGATAGCTGCCAATATTCCAGGAGTGGCAGCAAACTCACCCCAAAGGTCAGACTGTGCGATGCTTAGAGGCACGAGCTCCATCTCAGACTACAGACTTCAGTCAGCATAAATGGTTTGTTTCAAATGGTTGCAGGAGAAAACTTCTCTAAAAACACGGCAGCATGATAGGTTTAGAAAGTTTCATCTGAAGGAACCACGACTCACGGAACAAAACCAGACTAAAGGAGAGATGTTTACCCAGAATGCACAGCAGCAAACCCATCATACCAGCGGCCAGCATGGTGGTGGAGGAATGGCAGTTTGTGCTCCTTGCTGTCACTGAGTCGATCTAAACTCCTCTTTAGACCAAATGGATCTAGAGTCAGTTGTGAGGACATCTGTCCAACAGATAAAGTTTGGACCCAACTGGACAATGAGCAGCCAATCTACAACAGAACAGCTCAAAAAGGAAATGATCTAGCAATGTCCAGAACCTGACCCTGACTGAAGGACATGACTGTCGATGTCAGCAGATGTTTTCATGCCAATATCATACTCAGATTTCAGTTGAAGCCAAACATGATTAATCACATGACGCAAAAGCCTGGCTAAAAGTAGCAAACATCTGGCTAAAAGTAGCAAACATCTGGCTAAAAGTAGCAAATGGCTGGCTAAAAGAAGAAAATGTCTGGCTAAAAGTAGCAAACGTCTAGCTAAAAGTAGCAAACGGCTGGCTAAAAGTAGCAAACATCTGGCTAAAAGTAGCAAAAGGCTGGCTAAAAGAAGAAAATGTCTGGCTAAAAGTAGCAAACGTCTAGCTAAAAGTAGCAAACGGCTGGCTAAAAGTAGCAAATGTCTGGCTAAAAGTAGCAAAACGTTGGCTAAAAGTAACAAAAGTTGACAAAGTAGCTGGATAGCAAAAGGCTGGCTAAAAGTAGCAAACATCTGGCTAAAAGTAGCAAAAGGCTGGCTAAA